>NC_140485.1:2500-132500 GCF_964271855.1 Acomys minous | reverse complement strand
CATCCAAGACATGTGTGCCATTACTACCTCCTTATGATTATAATGCCATACTGTTGCTGATATAGTTCATAGATGTCATATCTGGGTAGCACTGTTAGTTGCCTCCCTACTTTACAAGGTTGCATGCACCTTCTGGTACCATGAGTGATAAGTATCAGACTCCATTTGCCCAAGAATTAAGGCCAAAATTGATAAGTTGGAATTTATGAACCTAGGAAGCGTCTGCACAGCTAAAGAAATAATAGGAAGCCCATAGATGGGAAAATACTCTTTCCTCACTAAATATACGACAGAGGTTTAATATACAGAATATAAAAAATAACTCAAAAAACAAAGTAAAAAAATAAAGGATCCATTTTTTAAAAAATAGGCCTGGGAATAGAGAGCTCTCAAAAAAAAATCATCTTATAAGGAAATTTCAGAATACAATTCAAAGCTGCGAGACTGTGTTTCCCTGGTTAAAACCCTAATCACAGCTCCTTTATTCTTGACAAAGTAGACATGCCTACATTCAAAGTGAGATAAGCTAATGTCATGAGATTTCAAAGAAAAATGTGTTGTTGTAAACTTACAAAGAAACCTGATGCTGCAGGACAGGTGATGGCAAGGTAAGAGGGAGACACCACAGTGAAGATCTCACCATGAGGATGAGTTCCCCAGGGTAGCAGTCATCAGGAGGCCACCTGAGTTACCTCTGCCTGGACAGGTGTCAATGTCCTTCCCTCATTCCTGGGAAATGAACTTTCACATGGGGATAAGAGTGCTCAGAGAATCACATTCACATTGCTGTCCTGTAGCAGATGCAAGTCCTGTAGCAGTGGGGAGCTGGTTCCCACTTTCAGTCTCTGTTCCTACAGAAGGTCAAGATCAAGTGAACTTCATGGGAGGTTTCTATCCTTGTTGTTCTTCCAGTAAAACTTATTGGTTCAAAACACTGGATGTTGGTGGCTTCCTCACCCTGATCTGCTATCTGCTCCCTCTCTGTGGGAAATCAGTCTTTGCTCAAGCTTCCCCAGGAGTAGTGACACACAACACACAACTAGTGGGTTTTTTTCTCATTGATCAGAAGTGCTTGGGATGTTTGCTCATCCATGTGTGTCTTTCTGTTTCTTTGTATGAGCTGAGTGGCCTGCTCTAAGCTTCATTTAAAAAACTACACCACATCCCTTTTCAGGCCAGTACTGACATCTAGTGGCTTATGCTGTCAAGGTAAAACACAGCTCTTTATCACCACAAAACAGATTGTTTGAAACCTAATGTGACTGACCATGCAAGGGAATGTGGATTCAGGTTGCCTCAAGTGACTAAAGATCCCCCCAATGGTATATAACATTCCTGGTCACAGAAAAAAATATAGAGTCAATGTTGTTATCAGATCTATAGGGGAAAATGGGTTATAGCAGAGTGGGGAGACTCTGCTACAGGTTTCACTTGCTATCTTACTGCAAGCACAGCTTAGGGTTGGTAGAAGCTAGTAGCTTCCTCAACCACTGTAAATGTTTGGCCTAATAGCCCCCAAAGACGCCTGGACACATACAGAAGATGGTTATAGAAGTCCATGGGAATGACTTATGATGGCAAAAAAGACTTTGCTTTCAACAACCACACTGCATTTTTCAAGAACTTTCATGCTTCAATCAGTCAGCCAGTATTCAGAATCTTCAAAATCAGATGGACATTTCCAGAAAGTCCAGTCTCACAGCAGACAAGGAAGCCATATTACAATGCCAGAGCCACAGCAGCCCATCAGGTAGGGACTCCAGGATGGGTGCTATGTCAAACCTTCTAAAAGAACACCCAATGACTGAATGAGGTTCCAGTGGGTTCCACCTCTCAAAATTTTGACTCTGCATTGCAATGCAGAGATCTCTGGCCTGCATGGTCCTGTCATTTGTAAGGACTCAAAAAGTTATATACTTTTCTCTCCTCCTTTTAATAAAAATGAATGCAAACCAGGTCTTAAGAAAATCTGGGCTGGCCTAGGAGAGAGCTGGCTCAAGTGAAGCCATGCTATGAAGGTGGGAGGAGTCATTCTGTCCCTACTGGAGTCCTGATTCTTTTTTTTTTTCTTTTATCTTTCTTTTTTTGTGTGCGTGTTCTATTTATTTTTATTTTTTTAATTAATTTATTCATATTACATCTCAGTTGTTAGCCCATCCCATGTATCCTCCCATTCCTCCCTTCCTCCCACTTCCCCCCTATTCCCCTCCTTTCCCCTATGTCTGTGTCTGAGGGGGACCTCCTCCCCCTGTATATGCTCATAGGGTATCAAGTCTCTCCTTGGTGACCTATTATCTTTCCTCTGGGTGCCACCAGGCATCTCCATCCAAGGGACATGGTCAAGTATGGGGCACCAGAGTTTGTGTGAAAGTTAGATCTCCTTCTCCACTCAACAGTGGAGAATGTCCTGTCCATCGGCTAGTCTGGGTAGGGGTTCGAGGCTTACTGCCCATTTTTTCCTTGGCTGTTGCCATAGTTTGCGGAGGACCCCAGGGCCCAGACTCACCTGTAGTTTTCCAGGACCTGCTGGATCCTTCTATTTCCTCTTTCTCCCAGGCTTCTCACACCTAAAGTCTCAATAGGGAGTCCTGATTCTTAAAGACGCTTCTCAAGACTGACAATTGCAGCCTTCCCCATGCAGCAGCACAGAACCTGCTCAGCTTTTTAGTCCTATCTCAGAGAAGAATAATGGCCCCCTTCTATTTCTTTACAATATCAGCCACAGCTCTGAGATATCTTCATGTATTCCTGTATACCCTAGAATTTCTCTCATACGCTGAAGCCCTTGCCCCCAGTTCTTCCACATGGCTTATTTGCTAGGCTCCATTGCAAAAGGCATGGCTTTCTCCCATCCTCTTCTACTCCCTCTTGCTGGCAACTGCTTTTCTGTCTGTCTCTCGTACTCAAATACATTTATGTATGAGCTTCTTTCAAGTCTGTTCCTAAATTCTTTTCAGCATGAAACTAAAAACCCAAAAGGAGGAACCCCAACGCTCCTAGTAAGGCCCTCATAGCAAGGCCCTCTTCCTCCATTAAGGTGTGTCTTGTAAGGACATTGTTCTTAGTAAAATTAATAGTAACAGATTGAGAGAGCCCCATGGACCAAAGAGTGAGAAAAGCCATTGTAGGTCTTGCCAGCTGAGTGGTCACCTAATGCTCTGATCTCACAGGGAGGCATTGTGAGGAATGACAGATAGCTATGCATATAATGCACTGCCTGGGGCTGGTTGGTGTCCTTGTGTGCCTAGAGGTGTTTGGTGGTGGGTTGGACTTGGTGGTTAGTTGGACTTCCACATTAACCAGCAGCTACACTTTGACATAGTGTGTTGTTCTTTCCTACTGTTTGTTTGCACAAGCTCAGAGGGTTGTTTTTCTGTTTATGTGATTTTATTGATTTATGGACTTTGTTTTCAGCTTTGCCTTCTTACTTAATATCCATCCACCCTCTCCCCTATTTCTCCCTCCCTCCCTCCCTCTCTCTCTCTCTCTCTCTCTCTCTCTCTCTCTCTCTCTCTCTCTCTCTCTCTCTCTCTGTCTTTTTATTTCTTTCCTTTTTTCTTTGGATTTCTTTCCTTTTTGATATGAAGTTTCTCTATGTAGCCTTCGCACCCTGAAACTTGCTCTGTAGACCAGGCTGGCCTCAAACTCAGAGATTTACCTGTGTCTGCCTCCAGAGTACTGAAATTAAAAGCATGTGCTACCACTGCCTGACCAATATCCATTTTTCTTTTCCTGACTTCTCATTTGACTTTGTCGTCTTCAAATTGTGACTTATTTCTGCTTTTAAATGTGGCCTTGGTGTGTATTAATTGTACAACAGCATTTCACTGACTTTTGCACACACACACTTTGATTGTGTAAGCCTGCTCCATTCCAGTGCTCTCTATCCCATCTGCCTGTTATTTTCCAATACCTTCATACTCTCCCTTTTCTTTCATCCCAGCTCCAAATCCTGCATATGGAGAACAACTTGCCTCTGTTTAGCTAGGTTATTTCATGTGACACAGTGACCTCAAAGTATATCCTTTTCCAGAAGATGACAAGTTTTCATTGTTCTTCATAGGTACTTTATGATTTTTTTGCCCTGATGTATGCACTCTCTGTTTATCAACTGGGGCATGTTGAATCCCATGCATTCTTGGGAAAACCTATCTTGATGTTCAACTGTGGCCTTTAACTCAGTGCCTTACCTTCGTGATGGATTTCTTAGCCAAGTGTGTCAATGTTTTATTCTTTGAAATGCAGATGCTTGTTTTCCTGAATTTTTATCTTTCCTTTTTCCCCTTCTGCTCTGATCCTTCTTCCTTCTTACCATCCACTGTGTTTGTCTTTGGTTGGTGCTTGTCTTCCTGTGCCCTTGAAGCACTGACTTTTCCTTGGAGGTATCTCTGATTTAGTCTTAGACTCTCTAGCTCTCATTGTTCCTAGAAGCGATTCTAATTTCTTTTCCCTGCCATCTTTCCTTGCTATTGCTACTGGTGACTCATACTGAGAGGAGAGAAGTGTGGTGATAGCAAGGGAGCTCAAGGCCAGTTCCTTTGAAAGGCACAACCTGGCAAAGGATTGCTACGTTATGGGCACCCTAAGTGAAGGGCCCTTCAGACAAGTCAAAGAGGCTCTCCACCTTGTGACTGAGACCCTGGTGGCCATCAAAATGTTGCAAAGAGCATGGGTACAGACTCACTGAATTTCTCTGAGATTGACCTGCTGAAATCACTGTACCATGCTCACATAATACCGCTCCTGCAGGTCATTTAAACCAGCCAGAAAACCTACTTGGTCATGAAATACGCAGCTTGTTCCCTTTCCAATCATCAATTAACTATCTAATCAACAATAAAGAATCGTGAAAAAAATTTTTAAGGAGACTGATTAGTTTCTTGCCTCCTAAAATGTACAGTAGGTCTATATGAGCACTGTTTAAGTAGTTAGTGATTTGTACAGGATTTTTCTACTAGAGAGCTATAACCATAAATAGCTGCCTATCAACTTCTCATATTAAAAAACTTTAAAATATCATGTAATTAATACTGTTTGATCTTTCTCTACTTGTTAGAATTTGGTCCATCCTGACCACAGACTTAGGCAAAGATGCAAGGCAGAAGTTAAAAATTACATCTTGAGCACACAGACATGATTTGAAAACTGCTTCTACATGTGCAAAGACAAGGTTAATTCCAGAACTCATGATGTTTAGCATGTTCTAGCTAAGCTTCCTACACCCATCTGTTGGCAAGTAGGCCTCTAGAAAGAGAAGCCATTACCATCAAAGGAACTATAAGCATTTCAGAAATGAACACAGTGCTTACCTGACAGTGAAGGAACATGCAGCATCTACAGCAGGAATGGACTTGTATCTACTCCTACAATGCTTGCAAACCCAATTATAGATAACATCAAAAGAATAATTTGTTATGATCAGGTTGACTTCACTCTAGAAAGGTAGGGGTAATTCAAAACATGTGAGCCAATATGTAGAATTCATTTTATAAACTGATTCAAAGTGTAGGTGTCTATCATTTGTTGATGCCCATTAGGAGAAAGCTCCTTCTCTCTAGTGCAAAGAAATATCTCTCTGTCCTTTCTTAGTCTTGTAATTTGTAAGCTCTCAAGAAATTACTCTTCTCCCTGCCTTGTAATAATTATTAGTCCTACGTGGGATTTTAAAGGCCTTGGTACTGGGAGGGGTTCACCCCCTCATGAGATCTGACTTAACTGAAGCCATGCTGTGAAGATGGGAGGGATAATTTTGTCCCTATTGGAAGTCATGCTTCCAAAAGGCCTCCATCAAGGCAGACCCTTGCTGCTTCTCCTGTGTAGCAGCACAGAGTCTTCTCACTTTCTTGAGCCAATTAGGCTTTCTCTTGCTGTAAGGGACATCGTGAACCCAGCAATTTTTTTTAAAAATCTCTATTTTTATTTACACCAAGTTCCAGAAACATAATGTAACATTTGATGGATGGAGAAGAATCATAAAACCACCTTTTCCCAAAAACCATTGCTTTGAAAGTCCCTGTGGTTGCTGAAGAGTAGAAACTTTCTAGTACCCTGTCTTACACAAAGTTCTGCTTCAGAAGTGCTTCCACGTGCTTGAGAATGTAGCATGCTGGTGTTCATATCAGTAAACATTCTGGGAGTGTAGTTAGTAATTGTCAGTAGAAACACAATCCCCTACGTAGTGCCTAAGGCAGCTGGAGGCTCCCTGGAATGCATTTAGTTTAGTCTTGACTACTACTTGCTTCAAAATGAATTTACTTCATGTTTCTGGTAGAGCTTTAAGGGGTCTCATGTCACCACAATGACGTCTGGCAGTATTTCACAGGATGTGTGTCATTTTGGTATATGTCAGAACATATGCCACAAAAACTTGTATCTGGCAATTCCAAGATGGCAACAAGTCAGGAAGTACCATATCTGTGGATCTGGTAAGTAACCTGGCAGCTGAGTACAAAACACCGAAGTCGGTGCTTCCTGGACAACAGGGGACATCCTGGGAGCTGGGAATACACAGTTCCAGGCCCCCATGGCTGTCTCCTGGGTCCAGGAGTCTTGCATGGTTCGGGGCTTGCAGCACCTGCCAGGTGCTTTCAATGGGTCTGCAGATCCAGGGGCACTCCAATCCAGCAACCAAACCTCAGATTCCTCTCACTTCCCAAGGACAGCGCCTGATACTGGAGACAGCACCCCAAACTCCAATCCATGGTTCCCCTAGGAAGACCAGCTGGACAATATAAATATATAGTGCCCTATGTCCAAGATGGCAGAATCTGAGTGCTGGAAGCAGAGTGTCTGCTCGGCAAGCAAGCAGTAAGGCTGACTCAGAATGGCCAGTGCCCTTTTGTTCTGAGCTTGCCCTGCCATCCTGACGAGACTCCAGACTCCACAGATATGCAGATCCAGCCTTCAGTTCAGCTCTACTAGTGGCCTTAAGGAGACAGACTGGCTGGACCTCACTGTATTACAAAGGCACAAGAAACCCAGAAGCTTCTAGGAACAAACCCAATACCACTGACAACTAAAGGCAAGTAAAAGACTGCATGACAATCAGATATGGGCAATGGACAGCCCATTCTCCACGGTTCTGCTCCACCCAGAAGAAACCCACACTGTTAGATCAGGGGATCCCATTTGTTTTTCCATGAACAGTTCCTGACTCCCGCACTACTTGTCGTTACTAGTTCCTTCTCTGGACTCACATGGCAAGCACTTCAGACTCACCTTGGATCTGCTCAATAGACAGTGAGTAGGTTAGCCTCACTGTGTGCCCTGGGGCAAGGTAGGGACACGTACTGGTTTTCCATTGTTCCTAGGAATTAGTAGAGTAGGTAGCTAATGTTTCAGATGAGGGTGGAGACAAGAGAAAACTGATTTGGAGGGGCATCTAGGCTTTTCCAGAAGGGAAACTCATACAAAATAGGAAATTACCTTGTTTGGAATGGGAATGCTCTCCATTTTGAGCAAACTTCACCAGCATCCACTGTGCAGAAGGCACATTAGGAGGAGCATTTGTCTGTCTGTGTGTGTTTCCAACCAGATGTAAAGAGTACTGATCAAATGACTTACATTTCAAAGCAACATACACAGTCATAGGCTAGAGCTGGGGTGATCCGTGAAGCCTTCATGATCTCTGTGTATCTGAGCAGTAGCTGTGATGCCATGGAGGCCTGCACAGAACTGTGGGGCTGAGCTGTCGCTGTCCACTCTGTGTTCACTTCTGGACTTGAATGGACCCTCGCTGATTCTCAGTTTTCTGTTGCTGGCTCTAACGTCGTCAGTGACCTATCTCTTGGATCAATGCAGCAGGACGTGTCCTCTGAGTTCCTTTCCCCTCTTTCAGTGCCACTATCTCCTTGGCTCAGAGGTACCTGAAGACAGGTAGCTGGGCCAACATTATCACTGTGCATGGAAGGTTCTCTGAAGTCTGGGATTTCTTCTAAGGTTCCATGATAATCACCAGCACTCCATGGATCTTCCTTCCTGGGATTCTGAGTCCTTTTCAGAGCAATGCATTGGGCCTATTTCTGCAGACATAAGGATAAGTCATAGAGGCTTTGCCTGACAAAGTTTCAGAGATCTCTGGCTGATCACCACTGCCCCCAAATATTATGTATGGTCCAGGTGTAATGTTGTCTAAAATCTGCTATTGCTCCCAAAACTGGTTTTTTTTTCTCTCTCTCTCTCTTTTTTTTTCTCAGACCTTAGGAAATTCATACAGGGAAAACTTTTCCCCACAGATAATGTTAAAAGAGGGCATCTGGCCAAAGGCTTGAGACAGTGATAAAGTTTTCTGCTCTGACTGTGAGCACCTAAGCAGGAACTGCATAAAAGAAAGTTAAGACCTAGACTTAACAGTGCCTGGCTATATACTGTTACCTGTAGAAACATTTCCTTGGAATCTGCTTTGAGAGGAATAGAAGGTGGGCTTAGAACATCATGCTTTACAGATATTTTACAATAGAGAACTCCTTGGCAGTTAGCCTAGGCTTGGATAGCACACCTGTTATTCTGGGACTGGAAGTGGGTCACGTTTTTTCTTTAGAGAACATTTAGCTCAAGCTATGTTGCTAAACTTTCCTGAGTATTGTTTAAGAAGTAATAAGCAGGTTGTGCTGACTATTGTTTGGAAAATAATTTTTGTTGTGGGTTACAAAATTTTTTTGTTTTTCCTTGTTACTTTGTTGATTTTTGATTACCCTAGTGATTTTAATGATAAAAAAAAATCATGATGTAATCTGTAACCAAAGAAATTGACTTTCATTTCAATAAAATACTAGGGTTGGCCCATGGAGTTAGTTAATTAGTTATATAGCAGGCAAAGCAAGTAAGTAATAGACATGAGAGAGTAATCTAGAGTGAGGTGAGGAACAGCAAAGGAGACTGATAGAGGGGAATGGCAAAAAATGCAAGAAATGAGAGGGAGAAAGACATGGGGGGACAGCAGAAAGAGAAATAGAAAAATGTGTAACAGCAAGCAAGATAAGTGAAAGATGATAGATAGATAGATGATAGATAGATAGATAGATAGATAGATAGATAGATGATAGAAAAACAGGAAGCTAGTAAGCAAGCAACAAGCAAAGAAACAGACAGACAGCAGAGTAACAGCAAGCAAAATGATAGTTAGCTGGACAGACAGCAAGCAAGACAGAGACAGAGATAGAAAAGTTCTCCTGGGCTTTAAGACCTTCAGCTTGTATTGCATATGCCTGAGTCTCCTGGTGTTTCTTTCTCCTCTGTTCCTCAACCTCTCCTCAACAACTAGATCCTCTAGTTAGTTGTTCAACCAATGGTTGGTTTCCCTTAACCAGTTATTCACCACCTGTTCAATTCTCCCTACTGTGGATCCTCCTCTCTTTTCTACTCTTCTACTACTCCTGAAGCTGGTCTCAGGGAGCGGCAGCCTGGGCTGTTCTGAGAGTGCTGTCAAGCATGGAGCACCTTACAGGGAATAGGCAAAAGGACCATTCGCTTAGACCTTCTTTGCAGAATCTTCCCTCTCTCCTCAGGGAAAACTGCAAATTTACCCCAAGTTTCAGCTTCTGATAGGGATATAGCCAAAATTCCTACCTAGTTCTTTCCTCCTCTACACCTGGCTACTCCTCAGTGAGCTCCACTCTGTTGTAAGTCTCCAGGTAGTACAATGCCTCCCAGAGCACTTGAAACATGCAGAAGAAAGGGGCCTCTTAATAGAAATATGCAGGACTATTGTACTGGGCCAGCATGGGACCACAGGCTGCTTCCGTCTTGGTGCTCCATTGCTCCCTACACCAACCCTTCTCCAGCATCCTTGCCCAGTGTGTTGGGTCACAATCCTCTGCAGTCAACCTCTACTTCAATTTTTGGAAGATTCCTATTAGGAGAGAGTGCAGGATAGGATTTTTTCCCTGAGATGATAACAGTGTCACTAACCCCCACAATGAGCATGGTAAGAATATGTGGGGACAAGAGGAAGAAACTAGAAGCAGCAACACAGGCTGTGTAAGGCTTGGGAAATAATCTTCTTGAAGGCCCTTCCAGTTCTGCTGTCTCTGTGGGACTCTGGGCACACAGTGGCACTGCCCTGGGAGGTCTGTTTACCATAAGGTTGACCTCTTGTCCAGAAAGGGTCCAGTGCCTGTGCTTCCTCCCTGGGCATCCTCACTGCAAATCTGGTTCCTGGATGTGAACTCCTGGGAGGATGGCCTTGTATTTGTGCCTATAGATTCAGAGATCTCAGTGCCCACATCTTGTGTGTTTTCAAATCTTGAGTATCCTGAGTATGTGTACACTGAGAATGTCATTGTTGTTGCTGTTGCTGGAATTGATACTGTTCTGAATCTCTCCAGATGTCTCTTTTCTGATGTGAAGCAGATGTCCATGCTGCAATGCTGTGTTTTCTGTGAGGCTCATCTTAACAGAAGAAAGGGTAAGAGGCACACTATGCCTCCTCCTACATCTTTTCCTTTCATCTTTAGGCAGCTCAGGGAGACTGGGAAAAGTAAAGGGAGGAAGGGTAGGGACACCAGTTCCCCTCCTTATAGAGAGAGGAGGGTTGGGAGCTTCTATAGGCTATGTTATACAACCCTGCCATCCAAGTGGCCCTGCAAGGTCAAATTCTGTTTTAGAATTAAGTATGTTGCCATGGCATAGTATACTTTTGTTCCCTCAGAGCATCTTTGAGCTCTTGCATTTTGTATCCATGCACAAACATTTCAAAAGCAAGGTTGATTCCCTAGAGATTTCTTTAGAGGGACTCAATGTATCTTCATCATGGCACAGCCACGGGTGTGCCATGACTTCCTCCATGGAGAGGAAGTCCATAAAGCGGTTGAGTAGGTCTTGAAGCTCTAGGGAGGGGCAATGTGGGATCCAACAGTCTCGGGAAAGGATCTGCCACTTTATCTTGGAGTGATCTGTCTCCCAGAATGGGAGTTATCCTCTTACTGTGAAGTAGAGTATCACTCCAAGTCTCCACATGTCAGGTGGAAGCCCTTCATATTCCTTGCAACCGAACACCTCAGGAGCACAATATTGTGGCATTCCACAGAAGCCTGTGACCTTTTCCCTGGAGGCCAGGCTTTTTCCCAAGCCAAAATCAGTTTCATGTGCCCATCCCAATCCATAAGGATGTTTTCAGGTTGATGTCTCGGTGGGCAATGTTGCAACTGTGGATATATTTGGCAGCCAAAGTCAGTTCCCTAAATAGAGTACATGCCTCCTCCTCCAGATGCCTCAAGGCTGAAGATGCTTCAATATAATAGTTTTGAGTGACTATTCAGGTAGAAAACTGTCTCTGTCATCTTCTCATTTGGAAACCTGCTAACCTGCACTCCCAGCATATTCGGGTAATCAAGTTTATTCCATCTCAAGTCTCAGATGGAGATGTCCTATTGCTTTTTGCCCCTCTATGCCTTTCTCTTTCCTAACCAAATTTGGAAAACCAATTTCCAAGTTTTTAATCAGTGACTCATCAGGCATAGCCAACATCTTGCCACCAAAGATGGCACTGTTTTCTCATCCAGTCATGGACATCTCATCTGGATATGGGGACAGTTCCCTATTGGTCCACTGGAGGACTCCTGGGTTCTGAAAATGTTTTTCAAAAAGTCAGATTCCTTCTATGAAGTAATGACAACATATGGCTTCAAAGAAACTTCCAGTTCCTCAACCCATTTTTGAACTTAGGTTCATGATTTTGGTCCTGGTTTTGTTCTCAGAGCCCACACAGTGGCTCACAAGAACCTGCAATTCTTGTTCCAGGCGTCAGATGTGCACTCTCCTCTCTCTCTCTCTCTCTCTCTCTCTCTCTCTCTCTCTCTCTCTCTCTCCTCTCTCCTGGTTTTTCAAGACAAGGTTTCTCTGTGTTTCAGAACCCTGGCTGTCCTGAAATCACTTTGTAGACCAGGCTGGCCTTGAACTTAGAGTCCCCCTACGCCCGCAGGGTGCTAGGAGTATAGGAGTGCACCACTGTGCCCAACTTAGGCATCTCTATAAAAATAAAAATCATGCAATCAGATTGATGTATGAATAAACAATGTTAACTTTTTTTAAACATTTAATAATATAACAAAGGGCATTTCTAAAATGTTACCTAAAAACTAAGGAACAGCCTTAGGGTTCTGTGCTGTGGCTTACCCTCATTATAGGGGTGTTTTGATGCTAATTCAACACCTCAGAATGGAGGGCAAAGAGAAGCCTACTGTGAGAACACTAAGCCTTTTTAGGAGTAATAGTATCATTCCCACACATTGCTCAGCAGGAAAATACATCATTAAACAGAGTAAGAAGGGTTTTTGTTTGGGTTTTCTGTTGTTGTTGTTGTTGTTGTTGTTGTTGTTGTTGTTGTTGTTGTTATTTGGTTTTTTGAGAAGGGGTTTTGCTATCTAGCTTTGGCCATCCTGGAACCCCCTCTGTAGACCAGACTAATCTTGAACTCACAAATCTGCCTAACTCTGCCTCCAATGTGCTAGGATTAAAAGCAGGTGTCATCACTGGTGGTCTGGATAGTTTATGCTTGCTGTAATTTCTCAGTGTGAGGGAATGCCACTCCAAGTAGAGTGCCAGTCTTCTTGTATTCTTTGCTTCTTTAGTGGAGTTACCCCATGATCAGTTCAGGGGACCCTCCTAACTCTTTTTTTTTTTTATCTCCTGCCTTTCCCCATAGAGTGTTCCCAGTTTTCTCATTTCCCAGATCAGATCACTAGTAGCCTATTGAGGTTAATTTGATCCTTGGAAGCCATGTAAAGGTAGAAGGAAAAAATCAGCCCATAAAATTATCCTCTGATGTCCAGGCATGTGTCATGGCACATATGCACATTGGATACTTGTTCGCATCACACTATACAAATGCAACCATACATATACATACATACAAATGAGTAAAAACATCTCTTGGCCTATTGATGGCTCAGCAAATAAACGCACCTGCATTTATAATATAAGTGACCCAAGTTCAAAATGTGCCCTACAACATTTCCTGTCTCCTACACATACAACCCCACCATACACAAAAATAAAGGACTGCCATTTTAAAATATAAATACATAAATAAATTAATATCAAATGTTTTCTATTCCCAAAACAAAATGAAAAAGACATGACATAATTCCTATCTGTGTGTTCACTGGTCAGCAGCAGAAAGGTTTACCTGTCATCAGATGGCATGATTTCTCCCTTGGTGCATCTCTGCAAGCTAGACTGGATGTGAAAATAGATTCTTTTTCTGTCTCTACTTCTCTGTGTACATTTGAGATGGGGATATAGTACAGATACTTATGGGCAGCTGTGTCTTCCTGATTTTTGTCCTTGTGATTGATGGGAACACTATGGTGAGCCCACAGTTCAGTCCTGGCTGTGGGAAAAGTTATTTCTGATATTCTATCCCTTGTCCTGAGAGTTCTAAATCTGTCCATCCTAGGTAATGACCATGGACACTCCATGCGCATCATACATCATTCCCTCTGATTTTTTTCAGACATTCTGCCCTTCCCACTCAGGTGATTCCTTACACAACTGTACTGTTTGGTACTCAGAAAACATTTGATATAGCCTCTGTATATCCCAGGGTTCTTACAAGGTTAAGAACACTGGCTGTTATAGAGAACCTGGGATCAGTTTCCAGCACATAGAACACAACATTGGTAAAGTCAGCTGTAATTGATGCATTGCACTCTTCTAGCCTCCTATGCACCAGGTATCCGTGTAGTGCAGACAGACAGACAGACAGACTGCACATAGAGAAGTAAATCTTTTTAAAAAAAAACTGTAGGATTCATTCTTTGCAGTTAGTGTCTTCTTCTGAGCTCTGTAGTGTGGTCCTTATCTGCACTGCTTTGACAAAACTCTCAACTTCATAATTCAGCTTAGGGAATATTGAAGACTGCTTGAATTCCTTTTTCCTGTGTGGTGGCCTTGGAAATTTACATTGTTTGTTTCCTAAAGCCAAGTATCTAGAGAATTTTGTTTTATTGTTTTCTATTTTGTGATTAACAAGGGGTGTACCTTAATAGGAAAGATTAACTTAGAACTGGGTATAATACTCACTCTCCTCAACTTATAATCGTCCTGCCTTTTCTTCCTAAATACTGGTATTACAGATGCGTGTCACCATGCTAAGTCCTGTAAAATATGCTATATATTGTGTTTTCCCCTTCAATGAGGTGGAATGGGGATGAAGTTTTAATCTGTTGGGTAAGGAAGCTTATCTTAGGGAGACACAACACAGATGTCTATTTAGCCCAAACAGGGAGCCTAGTACAAAACACAGTACATACAGTAGCAAATTCCATCTTGGAGAACCATGAGTTTAATAAAAGAGTTACTTACAAGAGTATGGCTGAGGGTTACTTACAAAAGCAGAAATGACTCAAAAGACAGGCATCACCAAAACCCACAAATGCAGAGGTGACATCTCACAAAAGCTGAGAAGCAGCAGCACACTGCACAGCCTACTGACACCTGAACAAGAAGAAGTGTTCTTTCCAGGTAGCTCAGTTGGTTGGAGCATGTCCTTTCCGAGTGAGTCAGTTGGTCTCTACCACTTCTAGGAAGTTAGGCTGGTTTCTGTGTCCTCTAGGTAGCGGATCTGGTCTGAACGTCTTCTTTTCAGTTTGCTTTTTCTGAGAATCTTCTTTGTAGCTTTTGTTTGTCTAATAAAATCTCCTAGCAGCCATTATTGTTTACTCTTGAGAGTGGTGGCCTATTGAGTCTTGTCAGTTTCAGAAATTTTCTGAAGCCACTTTGAGTGCTTTACCTTCTTCCAAAGGTGCTTCCATGTAGGCTGTAATGTTTCAATCAGCCAGGAAACTGCTACATAACACTCCACCTCCATCCTGCAGCTCTTACATTCTTTCCGCCACCTCTTCCGCAATGGTCCCTGAGCCTTGGATGGGGTGACTATAGCTGTCTACTTATGGTTCAGAATTAGACCACTGTACCACAGCATCAGTCACTTGATCTCAAAAGTTTCACTGGTGGTTATGAGCTGATGGACACTTTGCTGATCTATGGCATAAAAACACTGGTTTAGAAGGCAGTTTGACAGGCACATCTTATCCATATAATAAAATGATAGAAGTGCTTCCCCATTCATTGTGACCTATAACAACCCCATCCACATGATTTTGTCCTGGCTTAAAGTCTCAAATGTGAACCCCATTTTGTGGAGTGAGCCTTAAACCAAATTAGAAGGCTGCTGGTCTTAACCCTTATAGCCTAGCTACTAATAAGTAAGAAATATCCTGTCTGGCATGTCAGTATTTTAGCAATCAGGGTCCATATGTAAACAGTAATGTTGGTGACAGTTCTTCAGCAGCCTCCACGGCAACCTCTGGCACTAGTCAGGAGGATGGGAATCTCCAGTTCAGTTACAGCTTAATTTTACCATGTGCAATAGACATAGCATGGTCTTCAGCAAACAAAGTTTTACTGTCTAATTCTGGCATGCAACCAACAGAAGTAGCAGTAGAATTTGTGGTTTGGGGAACCTCAAGGGCTTCCATAGCCAACAACAATCAGGTGGGGAGTGCACCCATGGCAGTGGGGTTTTCATTTATATACCATATGCCTTCTGAGAGTATCATTTTCCCAAAAGTAGGGCCCTTTTTGTACTTTCCCCTTTAAATTAACCCAGATCTGGTAGGACTGTAAGGTAGGCAGAAGTATCTTTGCACATGATGGTCTCTCCAATGGCTTGTCAAATCTGCAAAACACTCAGAGGTTAACATTATGTCATTCATATAACAAAATCTTTTCTAGAGGATGGGCAGGAGAAAGCAATGTCTTGAACCACCATCCCAGAACACATGTAGGGTTGCAATGATGACCTTGTTGAAGCATTCATAAACCCTATTGTCATCTGTTCTAACTAATCATCATGTGATACCAGAAGTTCACAACTAAGATGATACTAAAGTTGAGTATAAGCAATGTCTAATACAGCATGGGAAGGGTACATCCATTTGTATCAGTATGAACTCCTGAGGTGGGCACAAAACATGGATGGGACCTGCTAACTTAATTAGCTCCCTGTAAATTTCAGTCATTTTCTCTGAGCCATTATGTTTATATATCCTGGAGCTCTTCCGTGGAGACTTGGCATTTCTCCACTCATGACCAACTCAGTTGGCCTAACTTAATATGATTAGACCTACTTAGGGTCAAATAAACAAGTGGCCCATTTCTTCCTTGTTTCACCTGCTAGCATTTTGGTCTGAGGGGTCCTGCATTAGCCCTGCAGCTGTGGCTATAGCTTTAGCTTCCTCATTTAACAAACTTGACTGTTTGGGAGTTTCTGGCTGGGATAATCATATCCACATGCATGTCTAGCATAAACTTTTGCTGGAAGGGAACACACCCTACTTAGCCTTGGGGATAATTGCCCATGTCTGTAACAGGCTTGATCATCTTCACCTAAATTATTCTATCAAAGATTTTTCTGTAATCTGATCCTGGCACACAGTATGAAAGGCTTACCACTGACACGCGGGATTGGTCCTCTATGTTTCAGTTACAAGGCACTACCCTTTCAGAACAACAGAGAATTCAAAGATCAAATGGCATAATTTAGCCTGAATCTTGTATCCCGGATCACCATTCTCCAGAGCTAAAAATTCTATTTAATAAATTACTGTCTTTGGCTGCCACAAAAAGGCCCATAGACTTTCAAGTCATGACATACCCATATCTAAGCCAGGATGAAGACATAGCAACAATTTCCTCAAAGATAAGCTCAAGGGAACAAAACCCCAATACTGCATTAGAAATGTTGTTAATAACATACCAAACAGGGTATAAAAAAATGCCTAAAAGCAACATATTTAACATCATGTAATAGCAACATATTTGCTCATGAATAAGAAATTAACCCAGCATCAGTGGAAATAAAATCACAATAGACAGCAGGGTGGATTAACTTCTGAACAACCCCCCAACTTTTCTGTGTCTCTAAGGAGGAAAACCTGTGCCTTTATTTTTTTCATTGTCTTCTTGAAGACGACCATCCCATACAAAACCTATCACACAGCAAGATGTCAAGCCTGAGGAATACACCTTGTAGAGCAACTGATAACATAAGGATTGCAAGGATTCATGATTAACAAGAATATTTTCACAAAATTCAAATATGAACAAACCCAAGATGTGAGCCCTGATAGCACTCAGAACCTAAACACAAGCACATTATCTTAAAATTTATCAATTGCACCTTTGTTGATAGAAATCCAGGGTAATAGCTCAGTCACTGAAGCTTCAGATGACAACAACTCATCCTCCAGGAAGTCAGACCCTCAGGAATACCTAAGGCAGGAATGTCAAGGAGTGCCTTAAAATGAGTATTGTGGCCCAGAGGGGTTCAGAAGAAGAAAGCATTAATGGTTTCCTACTGACACCCTAAGCCTTGGAGTGGACCTGCAATTTTAATATCTGGGCAACTCCCATTCAAAGAAATGGAGATCTCAAGAATTACATGGAATACTTTGTCCAGAAATGCATTTGTTACCCAATCACTTCTATCAAAAGCTGAGAGAATTCTAACTAATCAGATACAAGCCCTAATCCCAAAAATAGGACAATAATTAAGGAAGTCATTACACACCTATGGTTGCACCATAATGAATAAACATCAATGATGATCTCAGAAGAATTCCAAACAGAAGCAGAGCCAAATTTAATGCTAGAAATATTTTCAGCAGAGTATAGAACTCTGGAGATGAAAAAAATCTGGAGAACACACACACACAAAAAAAATACCATGTAATGGATAAATATTTAATACTAAAGAAGAAGCCATGGTTTAATTTTGATGACCAGGGTATGTCTGATAGGCAGGTCACACAATGACCATCACATCTAGCCTTTTCTATTTTTACTGAAGAAGTGAACTTGGGGATTCATGCTCACCTGGAAGGTATTTTGGTGACTGACTCATTTCCTTAGCCATGTATTAAAGACTGCGCTTTCCCATTTATAGTCATCAAGAAAATCCTATTACACATTTGCTTCTTATTTTGTCTTTATTTATATTTGAAGTTGGCATAATAATGGCTTTTTTGGCTGTCCTTCCCTTTTTACTTCAAGGAGCAGAATGAGCAGCACAGGTCAAATTTATTCTTTAAAACTTGGAGAGAATTCATGGTGATTGCCTGGAGTCTTAGGTCTCCTTTCTGAGTATACAGGATTTTTTTTTCCTACTTGATGTTTTCTGGCTTTTGTTTATGTAAGTAAGCACTTTCAAGCATCTTGTTTAATTTCAGTAGGTCCAATTGTGCCTAAAATTTTATGAAGATTTTCTATCTGAGAAAACTTTCAATTATGAAATCATTGCCCAAGAATCTCCTGGGTTCAAGGAACATTGTATACAATATCATCACTTTCTATAGTTTGATAGAAATCAGAGTCTTCCATAGTTGATGGACTCCTTAGCTAACAGTGTCAACTTGTGTGCTATGAAATGAGGATTCTTATTGTCCTGACTTCTTGGCTTTTGCTTCCCTTTCTTTCTCTTCTGCTCCGATCCTTAGTCATTTTTACCATTCACTGTGTTTGTCTTGGATTTCGCCTTGTTTCCCTGTGCCCTCCAAGTGTACTGTGACTGGTTCTTTTAGGTATCACTGATTTTTAATGTTAGAATTTATACCTATAATCATTCCTAGAAGTGACTTTTTTCTAGTAAGTTATCAATTCTCTACATCATTATTTGCATGTAAATAACTGATCACTTCAACCAAGAGAAGCAAAGTGTGATAATGACAAGGAAGCTCAATACCAGCTCCTTTGATGAGAACATCCTGCAAAAAAATTAATTATATCATCAGTACCAGCATTTCAGGGCTTTTTGGCTTTCCGTCTTATGACTGAAATCATCATGGCCATCAGAATATTGAGAAGAGTCAAGAGTACAGGTTCCTTGGCTAGCTCCAAGATTAAGCTCCTTAAAGCACATTACACAACTGCTGCAGGTTAGGGAGAACAAGCAAAAACCCTGCCTGGTAATAAAACATGCTGAAATGTGCCATAACTGTGGGCATCTGGAGGAGGAAGAGGCACATACTCTCTTTAGGGAACTGACTTTGGATATCAAAACTTTGCATACCAACCACATTGTGAGTTATTAAGCATAAAAATATCTCAGCTGATTAGACAGGCTCATTAAACTCAGTGATTTGGGCTAGGAGAAAAGACATGCCTATGGGTAAAGCAATAAAAGCTTCTATGCCACCACTGAACGATGTTCCCCAATGTGTTGAGGCACACAGAGTATGAAACACTTACTACTGTTATCTGGACCCTTGGGTTGGTCCTCTACTTTTTAGTGACTAGATGCCTCACACACAGAGAAGCAGAAAATTCAAAGATCAAACTCCAGATTTTATTGTATGCCAACTTGTGTATCAGATCACCTCCCCCCGCCCCCGCCAGAGCTTAGTATCTACTAAGTCAATTACTGAAGATGGAATCACATGGAGTCAGAGCACACACCTGGCTAAGCCATGATAAAAACACATCAAGGATCTCCTCAAAATAATTCCAAAGGGAGCCCAGACCAAAACCAAGCATTATAAATATTTTTTAATTATCTAAAGAATAAAGGAACTCGGAGATGCTTTAAATAAAAAATAAGATCCCTGAGTGGCAAATGGCAAATATTGATTATGAAGAAAACATTCCCTGGAAATGTGAGCACAATAAAGGGACGGTTTGCGTAGTGACTACTGCAGGACCTCTCACTCTCCCACTGCCTGTGAGAAGGAGGACCCTGCTGCTCCCCTCCCCACCTTCACTTATCCCATTCTTTCTAAGATGTCTAGAGATGAGAAGAATGGGCATGAGGGCAGTGTGTGTTTTCTACCCTTTCTTCCCCAAAGAACAAATTCTAAAACAAAACATTACCTCAGAATGGACATTATCCTCACCTCAGCAACAGCATTTCCTAATGAGAAAAGCTTTAACTCCAAAGAGTCACTGATTTTTAGCATGTTTTCTGAGATTTAATCTTCATAAACTTCAGCTCTGAAAACAGCCTAGATGTGATGACTCACAGCTCTCAGAAACTAGATACAAGCATATCCTCCTAGATGTGTGATTTCCCTTTCTAGCAAAGAATTCCAAAGTAAGAGCAGAAGCAGAAAAGTCTCAAAAGTTAGAAGCCCGTCCTCCAGGGAGCACACCTTATAAAGCACTTCCAGGCTTAGAACCAGGGTTTGTCTTAGACTGAATGTTATGTCCCACAGCTGCTAAGTAGCACAGAGTCTGAAGTGCTTCCTGTTGCCATGTGGAGCCTTGAAGTGGCCCTCTAAAGTTAGTGGGCACCCACATCGCCTATAACCACATCACTAAACAGAACTTGAAGAGCTACTTAATCAATGATGGACAGTGTATGCCAAAAAGAGGCCATAACACTGGAAGTGATGCCACACATGTAGCTGCACCAAGCAAAAGGCATTTAAATGAGGTCCTCAGAAGATATCCTGAGGGAACAAAACTCCAACCTGGAATTATAAATGTTTTCAATTGTGTACAGAATACATGGTATCAAAGATGCTTTAAAGCAACACAAATATACAGCAACATAACCATGCACAATAATTTCACTTGCCAATGAAAATTTTAACAAAATAGAGGGAGGATACACAGAACTTTGTGTAATCTCCCAAAGTTTCTTTGCTAAAGAGGGGAGCCAATGTCCCTCTCTTTCCCATATTATCTTTGGACATTCCACTTGAGCTGTTAGGAAATGAAGGGTTGTAGAAGGAACCATATGCTTCTACCCTGTCTATGCTGAAGAGGACCTTCCCAGACAAATATAACCCCCATTAAGGATTTATGTCTCAAAAACAAGACTTGCAGAGAGACTGAGAGGAGCCATCAGCTCTGAGGAGGTAGTAACAACAAGGACATATTCACAAACCTCAAACAATTCTGTGACCACTGACAGCTCAAAGAACCTAGACACAAGCACAGCCTCCTATATGTAGCCAGGCACTTTTCTAGTGAGGATGTCCAGAGTAAGAGCACACACATAGAATCCTCAGAAGACATCATTCCATCCTCCATGGAAAGAGATGGTCAAGAGCACCTGTGGTGGCAGTGCAAGGGTGTGAATTAGGGTGAATATTGTGTCTCCCAGGTGGTCAGTAACACAAAGTCTGAAAGTCTTCCTACTGATATCAGATACCTTGGAATGGTCCTCTGCTCTACCAAGAACTTGAAGAACCACTTAATCAAATACTAACAGAGGATACCACAAAGAGGCCAACAATCATCACATCATGGCACAACAATTGATGCCCCTGATGTAGACTCATCAAGGATTTCTTCAGAAGAAACCCAAGAAACCTTACCCAAGGATAACATTAAAAATATTTTAATGGTGTAGGGAATATAGGATATGAAAGGTGATTTAAGACAACAAAACAACAAGCATGAAATGTCAACCTACATATTTCTCAAGAACTCCCAGGGTAGAGCAAATATAAGCACACTGAAGAGCATGGTGGTACAGTGAAACATTCACAAGCACCTTCCTCTGCTTATAAGGAGAAGACCCTGTTCCCCTTCCCTTAAGCCTTTCTTTTGTCCAATTTACCTGAGATGCCTGGACAGGGAAGAAAAGGGATATAAGGAGGCAGGCAAAGTGTCTCTACACCATATCTGCCCTGAAAAAATCAAATGGTAGATTTCATGCTAAACCACTTCTCCCCAGACATTGCTGGCATACATAAGCAATTACTGACAGTGGATGCCAAAGTAACACCCACAGTCAATGAAGTTATGGCACACATGTGTGCCTGAGCCAAGATTAACACAAATCAACAATTTCTGCATAAGAAATCCTGAGGGTGCACCCAAAGCCATTACCAGAAAAGTTCTTTAGTGGATTACCAAATACAGGATATCAAAACGGCTTTAAAGCAACAACCATGTAATTGCAACATATTTGCTCATGAGTAAGAAATTCACCCAGCAGCACTAGAAATTAAACCACCATAGAGGACAGGGTGGAACAATAACTTCTGAACAATCTCCCAACTTTCATGTGTCTTTAAGGAGGACAACCTGTGCCACTACCATTCTCATCCTGACTTCTTGAAGAGGACCATCCCATACAACATATCCCACAGCATGGACAACCTCACCTCAAGACCACATGTATAGAGCGTTATAGATTGCAAGGATTTATTATAAATGAGAGTATCATCACAAAATTCAAAGATGAATAAACCCAAGATGTGAGCCCTGAGACCATCAGAAGATAGACACAAGTACATTCTCCTGAAATATATCAATTGTATATTTGAAGTGAAGGATTCCAGGGGGGAGAACCCAGGAATAGAAGCCTTAGATCAAAACAGTCCATTATCAGTGAAACAGACATTTTAGGAGTACCTATAGCCTCAGTGCTTGGGAGTTCCTTTGATTAAATATTGTGTCCCAGATGGTTCAGTAGAAAAAAATGAAGGGTTTTCCACTGACATCATAAACCTTGGCGTAGACCTGCATCTTTAGCTTCTAGAAAGAGCCTACTCAAAGGAATCGAGATCTCAAAACCTAAATGGCAGGTTTTGTCTGGGAATTCACTTATTGCCGATTGCCTCTATCAAAAGCTGAGAGATCTAACTTACCAGCTGTGGTCATTAGATCTCACGAAGAAGCCTCCAGTCACAGAAGTGAGCACACACCTATGTTTACACCATAATGAAGAAACATAAACGATGGGCTCAGAACTCCCAAAGAAGCAGAGATAAGCCTAATGCTAGAATATTTTTCTAGTGGGATAAAATTCCAGAAATGAAAGAATCTTGAGAACACACACAAAATGATCACGTAATGGATAAATATTAAAGAAGCAGCCATGATTTAACTTTGACTGCAAGGGTATGTCAGATAGCCAGGTTGGTACAATGACCACCACATCTCCACTTTTATGCTTGTGCTGAAGAACTCAACTTTGGACTAAATGCTTGCCTGGAAGGAAGGTAGATGTATATTGAAGATTGGGCTTTCTGATCTATTGGGTTTTTTTTTTCTGATCTATTGTTATCAAGAAAATTCTATTACATTTTTGCTTCTTATTTTGCCTTTCTCCATCTTTGAAGTTGGCATAATAATGGCTCTTGGAATGAGTGGAGATGCCATCCTCTTCTGTTTCAAAGAGCAGGCTGGGGATCACAGATTCTTTAAACCTTGTGTAGAATTCATGGTGATCACATCAAGACTGGAGTCTCCTTTCTGAGGGTGTAGGGTTTGGGTTTTTTTGTAATTTTCTGGCTTTTGTTTATAGAATTAAGCATTTTCTATCTCATCTTTTCAATTTTAGTAGGACAGTGTGCCTGGAAATTTATTAAGAAGTTCCATCTGAGAGGACTATCGGATTTAAATGAATTGCCCAAGGATCTCCTGGATGCAAGTGACATGTGATGCAATATCGTCATTTCTTATAATTTGACTGAAATCAGAGTCTTTCACAGTAAGACCAATATGCTTAGAAATTTAGTGAGATTTCCTACTGGATATAAGTTGCATGTGATGCAACACCATCATTTCATTTCATTTGATTAAAAGCAGAATCTTCCCTAGTTGATAGACCCTTAGCTAACAGTGTCAAATTTTTGTGCTATGAAATAAGGATCCTGTTTGTCCTGACTTTTTGTCTTTTGTTTTCCTTTCTTTCTGTTCTGCTTCAACCCTTAATCTTGACTTGTTCTTTTCTATGTTCTTCTCATGTATCATGATCAGTTCTTTTAGGTAGCTCTGATTTTTAAGGTTAGGATTTATACCTATCATCATTCCTAGGAGTTATTTCTTCTAGGAAGATAACATCTTCACATCACACACCTGCATCAGATTATGAAGACCAGGCAGAAACCCTATATGGTGATGGACCATGCAGCAAAGAAAACCCTGCCAAAATGTGTAAAAAAAATTTGGGCATCTGGAGGAGGAGGAGGAGACCCATACTCTCTGAAGGAAGTTGATTTTGGACATCAAACCTTTGCATACACACCACATTGCCCAGTCAGTTATTAAGCATGAAAACATTCCACTAGATTAGAAACAGCTCATAAAACTTAGTGATTTAGGTTTGGAGAAAAGACACGCCTCTAGGTAATGTATTAAGTGCCTCTGTGTCACTACTAAATAATGATCCCCAATTACAACTGAAGAAGGTATGTGGCTATCACATCCACAAAGGGATGTTTGTACAAATATCAAGTTGTCATCAGAGATAGCTCCCAGAACCTAGACACATGCACATCCTCCTAGGATGTATTGAGTGTCTTTTCCAGTAAGGAAGCCTGGATGATATCACAAGCATAGAACCCTCAGCAGCCCACCCTCCAGTGAAATAGATGCTCAGGAGGAACTCTGCTGGCAGGGCCAGTGTTTGCCAAAGAGTGGATGTTGTGCCTTGATAGGTTCAGTCGCACAAAGGCTTCCTATTGATGTGTGGAGCCTTGAAGTGATCTCTATGTTGCAGTGACAAGGCACTTTCCTTTCAGAGTGGCAGAAAATTCAGCAATCAAATTGCAGAATTTATCCTGAATCTTACATCTGGGATCACCGGACAATGAGGGACTTTACCCTCGGCTCAGGAACAGAATTCCTGAGAGACTGAGACCAGCACTGGCTCCAAATATTCTGTGTCAAAGAGCAGGTTTTCATAGTTTTCATCTTCACAAACTTCAACTATGAAAAACCCCAGATGAGGCCACCTGTAGATCTCAAAACCAAGACACAAGCACATCCTGTTTCCTATGGGTATCACTTCCTTTTCCAGGGAAGAATCCCAGAGAAAGAGCACAAGTGTAAAAGTTAGCAGCCCATCCTCCAAAGAAACACACCCCCTGGAGCACTCCCAGGGTTAGAGCCAGGGCCTGTTTATAGTGAATACTTTACCTTAAGGGGGCTGAGTAGCACACAGTCTGAAGCCCTCCCCGCTGACATCTGTAGCCTTGGAGTTGTACCATATAGGTACTGGACACCTCCCATTCAGAGATACAAAGAATTCAAAGACTAAGTGGCAAATGGCAGAATTCATCCTGAAACTTGAACCCACATCAACTATCACCATATCCCTACACAGAGCTTGAAAATCTACTTAACAAATAAAGAACAGTGGATGCCAAAAGGTGGTCCATAATACTGGAAGTCATATAAATGAGATCCTCAGAAGAAACCCTTCAAGAACCAGACTCCAACCTGGAATTATTAATGTTTTTGGTTGTGTACAGTATATAGGGTATGAAAGATGCTTTTAAGGAACAAAAATACATGGCAAGATATTTAAACATAAATGAGAATTTTTCACCTGCAAATTAGAATTTGAACACCATAGAGAGAGGGTACAAAGACCCCTGTAAAACACCCCAAATGTCCTCTGTCTCTAAAGAGGGAACCAGTGTCCGTATTCTTCCAATATTTCTTTGGACGCTCTACTTGAGTTGTCCAGAGATGCAGAAAATGGTTGTAGAAGGAACAGTGTACTCCTACCTGTCTATGAACATATGGCCACATATGTTCTTCAGTCGTAGATGAGAAGGCTGCCTGGGAGTAAAAATATGAGCACAGGATAGGGAAGGTCCAAGGCCCCCTGTACAACCTCATAGCCTTACTCTGCCTCTGAGGAGGAAAACCACTGCCACTATCCTGAAGAGGATCTTCCCAGACAAAATCCGCCCCTATCATGAACTTACACCTCATCTCAAAAACAGGACTTGCAGAGAGACTGAGAGGAGCATCGGCTCTGAGGAATTAGTATTAACAAGCACATGCTCACAAACTTCAACTATGCTATGACCACTGACAGCATGAAAAACAGACACAAGCACAGCCTCCTATATGGATCCTGGCACTTCTCCAGTGAGGAAGTCCAGAGCAAGGGCACAAGCATAGAACCCTCAGAAGGCAGCAGCCCATCCTTTAGAGGAAAAGATGCCCAGGAGCACCTGTAGTAGCACTGATGTGAAGTAAGGTGAATATTGTGCCCCACAGATAGTCAGTAGCACAAAGTTTTCACTGAAAATGAGACACCTTTGAATGGCCCTCTGCCCTTTAGTGATTGGACTTCACATTAAGAGAGGCAGAAAATTCAAATAACAAATTGTATCCATAAGTAAAACTAAGATTTTTGCTTTTTATGATCACCTGACCAACTCTTCTGAGAGCTTAAAGATCCACTTAATCAAATATTAGCAGTGGATGCCACATAGAAGCCAACAGTGATCACATGAGGGAACAACAATAAATGTCCCCTAATGTAAACTCATCAAAGACCTCTTTTTCAGAAGAAATCCAGAGGGACTGTACCTACCCCAGGTAGCATAAGGTATGGCTTACTGGCATAGAGAACACAGGATATCGAAGGCATTTTCAAGCAACAAAACTATGAGCATGTCATGTCAACCTACTAGATTCTCAAAAAGTCCTCCTCATAGCAAAAATTTGAGCACAATAAAGGGCAGGTTGGCACAATGAAACATCCACAACCTCCAGAACTTCCTCTACTTCTAAGGAGACCAACTTCCCCTTCCTTTCAAGCTTCCTTGTGCCCACTCTACCTGAGCTTCCCAGAAGGGTGAAGAAAAGGCTGTAGGAAGCAGTATGTCCCTCTATGTTGTCTTCCCTGAATAAATAAAAGGGCAGGTTTCATTCTGAAACGTGTATCCCAGATCACCTCTCCCCAGAGGTTACCAATATACCTAAGCAATTACTGGCAGTGGGTGTCAAAGTAAACCCACAGTCAATGAAGTTATGCCACACCTGTGGCTCATCCATGCTTAAGACATGTGAAAATATTCTTTAGAAGAATTCCCACAGAAACGCTCATACCCATTACCAGAAAAGGTTATTAATGGGTTACCAAGCACAAGATATTAAAACTGCTTTAAAGCAGCAAGTTTACAATGAAGTCATGGCCACATATGTTCTTCAGTCATGGATGAGAAGGCTGCCTGGGAGTAAAAATATGAGCACAGGAAAGGGAAGGTACAAGGGCCCCTGTACAACCTCATAGCCTTACTCTGTCTCTAAGGAGGAGAACCATTGCCATTATCCTTTCCATCCTGTCTTCCTAAACAGGATCTTCCTGGATAAAGCCTACAACCAGGATGGACATATTCCTAAACTCAGGCAGGAATACAACTTGCAGGGAGGCTGAGAGCATCACGGATTCCAGGGATTTATTGTCAACAAGCACATCTTCACATCCTTCAAATAGGAACAAGTCCAAGATGTCATCAGAGATAGCACCCAGAACCTAGGCACAAGCACATCCTCCTAGGACATATTGAGTATCTTTTCCAGTGTGGAAGCCTGGGTGATATCATAAACATAGAACCCTCAGCAGCCCACCCTACAGAGAAACAGACCCTCAGGAAGAACTCTGCTGGCAGGGCCAGTGTTTGCCGAAGACTGGATGTTGCACCTTGATAAATTCAGTAGCACAAAGTAAGAACGGCTTCCTATTGATGTATGGAGCCTTGAAGTGATCCCTATGTTGCAGTGACAAGGCACTTTCCTTTCAGAATGGCAGAAAATTCAGTAATCAAATTGCAGAATTTACCCTGAATCTTGTATCTAGGATCACTTCTCACAAGAGCCAAAAACTATATATAATCAACTACTGACTAGCGATGCTACAAAGAGGCCCATAGTCATTGAAGTTTTGGCATAGCCACGGCTTAGCCACAATGAAGCTACATCATCAATTACCTCACTAGAAATCCCTAGGGAATAAAACTCCAAGCCTGCATTAGAAATCCTATTAATGACATACCTAAACATGTTAGCAAACATGCCTTAATCCAACTAACTTAAGAGCATGTAATTGCAACATATTTACTCATGAATAAGAAATCAACCCAGCAGCAATGGAAATTAGACAATAGATGGCTGGGTGGAACAATAACTTCTGAACAGCCTCCCACCTTTCCAGTCTCTGTGAAGAGGAAAACTTGTACCACCATTGTTCTCATCCTGTCTTATTGAAGAGGACATTTGTATATCCCACACCATTGACATATGCATCACCTCAGGAACAGGACTTGCAGAGAAACTGAAAGTGTCATGTATTCCAAGGATCTATTATCAATAAGCACAACACAAAATTCAAAGATGATGAAACCAAAGATGTTAGACCATAGATATCTCAGAAGATAGACACAAGCACATTCTCCTAAAATATAGCAATTGTACTTTTGCAGGTAGGAACCCAGTGTCTGAGCTCAGCTTTAGTAGCTTCAGATGATAACAGGCCCTCCAGGGAATCAGACCCTTTGAATCTCCTATGGCTAGAGGGTAAGGCAGTGTCTCAAACCGAATACTGGGGCCCAGACAAGTTTACTAGCAGAAAGAATGAAGGATTTTCCACTGACACCCTGAACCTTGGACTGTGCTTGCAATTTTATTTTCTGAGCAGCTCCCATTCAGATGGATGGAGGTTTAAAAATTGAATAGCATATTTGTCCAGTAATTCATTTATCCCATCACCTCTTTCAAAGATTTAGAATTTTAATTAATCTGATATAGGCATTATAGCCCCAAAAGAGGCCAACAATTAAGGAAGTCATTACACACCTATGGTTGCACCATAGTGAATAAACATCATTAATGGGCTCAGAGGAACTCCTAAGAGAAGCAGAGAGAAATACAATGCTAGAAACATTTTTTAGTGGAGTATGAAATTCTAAAAATGAAAGAATCTTGACAGCACACACACAAATTATCATGTAATGCATAAATATTTGATAATAAAGAAGAAGCCATGGTTCAATTTGGACCACAGTGGTATGTTTAATAGGCAGGGTGGTACAATGACTACTTTGTATGGCCATTTATATTTTTTCTGGAGATCTGAATTTAGGGCATCATACTTTGGTGACTGATTCATTTTCCTTAGCCATGTACTGAGGATTGGGCTTTCCAATCTGTAGTCATCAATACAATTCTATAACACTTTTGCTTCTTATTTTGTCTTTATGCATCTTTGAAGCTGGCATAATAATGGCTTCTTGGAGTGAGTTGGGATGGTATCCTTCCTTACCTTTCTACATTAAAAGGAGCAGCCAAGATAGCACAGGTCACAGTTGCTCTTTAAGCCTTGTGTAGAACTCATGGTGATTGCATCAAATCTTGGGTCTCCTTTCTGAAGTGTTCTTGCTTTTGTTTCTCTTCTTAAGCATTTTCCATTATCTTCTTCAATTTCAGTAGATCCAATGTCCATAGAAATTTGTTAAGATATTCCATCTGAGAGAACTATCAATTAAAAAACCATTGCCCAAGGATCTTGCAGATGCAAGTGACATCTGATACAACACCATCATTTCATGTAATTTGAATGAAATAAGAGTCTTCCCTAGTTGATAGACTCCTTAGCTAACAATGTCAAATATTTTTGCCATGAAATAAGGATCCTCTTTGTCCTGACTTTTTGTCTTTTCTTTCCCTTTCTTTCTGTTCTGATCTGATCCTTATTCATCCTTACCACCCAATATGCTGGTCTTTGGTCTTCCCTTGCTTTCCTATGCCCTTCAAGTATCATGACTGACTTTTTAAAGTATCTTTGATTTTTAAGATTAGGATTTATACCTATAATCATTTCTAAGAATGATTTTTTTCTAGGGAGATATCAAATTTCTGTCATCTTTATTTGCTTTTACTATTGATCACTTCTACAAACAGAAGCACAGTGGGACAATAATAATAAACTCAAAAACAATTCCTTTAAATAGACCATCCTGAATAGCAGACTACCAAGAAGAGACTTGATACCATAGCATCATATTCAGGGGGAGGAGGTCCCCTCAGTAACAGTCATAGGGAAGGAGAGTGGGGTTAAAGCGGGAGGGAGGGAGGAATGAGAGGATGCATGGGATGGGATAGCAAATGGGATGTAATATGAATGATTTCACTTTCAAAAAAAAGATAGACCATACTGAAAAACTATTATTATATCAGGAGCATTCTCCATTCAGAGCACTTTAGATTTCCATATTATTATTATGATTCTGCTGGCCATCAAAATATGAAAAGGCTCCTTGATAGGTTCCCAGATTGAGTCCCTTAAAGCATTGCATCATCTTCACATAACACAACTGCTGAAGATCATGGAGAGCAGGAAAAACCCTACCTAGTGATGGATCATGCAGCAAAGTAAACCCTGCTGAAAAGAGTCACTAAATGGAGGCATCTAGAGGAGGAAGTCCATACTATCTTTAGGAAACTGACTTTGAACATCATACCTTTGTATACCCACCACATTTTCCAGTGAGTTATTAAGAATGAAAACATCCCAGTAAATTAGAAAGAACCCATTAGCCTCAGTGATTTCAGTTTGGAGGAAAGACACAACCAAGGGGTAAGGGGTTAAGAGCTTCTATGGCACCATTGATAATGTTCCCCAAGACACACAGAGTATGCAGGCCTTCACATTGATGTTCAGAGCCTTGGACTGGTACTCTACCTTTTGTTGGCAGGATACCTCCTATTCAGAGAGAGAGAGAATTCAGAAATTAAAGAATAGGTTTTACTGTATGCCATCTTGCATACCAGATCACCTCTCCCCAGATCTTAAAGATCTATTAAATCAATTACTGAAGATGAAATCACACAGTCTTACAGACCTGGTAGTTATGACGCATCCATGGCTGACCCATAATGAAGACATATCAAGGATTTCCTCAGAAGAATTCCAAATGGAACCCAAACCCTGACCAACCATTAGAAATGTTTTTAATAAGTGACAGAATACAGGAAGTCATAGATGCTTTCAAACAACAAAATACAATACTCTGTAATGGCAAGTGAATACTTATGAAGAAGTTCACATGGCAGTGCAAATGTGACCATATTAGAGGGTGGAGTTATACAAGGACTTATGCATGACCTCCCAAGCCACATCTGCCTTTGAGCAGAGGAACCAGTGTCCCTAACCTTTCACAACTTCACTTTGCCCATTATACATGAGCTTCTTGGAGATGAAAAGCCATGGGTGTCCAATGTACCTTTTATCTCTTCCCAAAAGAACTTCCCAGACAAAAGCTTCCATCCTGAGGATGGACATTATCCTCACCTCAGGAATGGAAATTCCTGAGAACCTGTGAGCAACATAGGTAGCAAGGATTCACTGACTATGAGCATGTTTTCAGATTTTTCATCTTTATAAATTTCGACTCTGAAAAAAACACAAGATGTGACCACTCATAGCTCTCAGAACCTAGACCCCAGCACATCCTTCATAAAGGTATCCCACAGTAAAAGCATAAGCATAATAAAAGCCTCAAAAGTTAACAGACCATCCTCCAAGAAAGCACACCTTCTGGAGAACTTACAGGGTTCTCGGATATAGAGGTGTCTTGGACTGAATATTGTGTCCCAGAGGTGCTGAGTAGCACACAGTCTGAAGTGTTTTCCAATGATATCTGGAGCCTTGGAGTGGTCCTCTATAGGTATTGGACACCTGACACTTAGACAGAGAACTCAAAGACTAAATGGTGGATGTCATCCTAAATCTAGTACCCCAAATCTCCCATCACCGTATCACTAAGCAGCACTTGAATATCTACTCAATCAGTGAATGACAGAGGATGCCAAATGTATGCCCATTATACTGGAAGTTATGGCACACCTGTAACTACACCAACATAAAGACATATAAATGAGGACCTCAGAAGAAACCCTGAGGGAAGCAGACTCCAACTTGGAATTATAAATGCTTTTATAAATTGTGTACAGTATACAGGGCATAATCAAAGATGCTTTAAAGAAGCAAAAATTACATGGTAAGATATTTAATCATAAATGAGTATTTTCCTGCAAATTGAAAATTGAACACCATAGAGAGAGGATACAAAGACCCGTGCAAAACATCCCAAACACCCTCTGCTTTTAAAGAGGGAAACCAGTGTCCCTACCCTTCCAAGATTATCTTTGGCCACTATACTTAAGCTGTCCAGACATAAGGAAAAGAGTAATAGAAGGAACATTGTACCCCTTATCCTGTCTATGTTGAAGAGGATCTTCCCAGAGTAAACCTGCTCCCATCATGGACTTATGCCTCATTTCAAAAACAGGACTTGCAGAGAGACTGAAAGGAGTATCAGCTCTGTGGTATTAGTATCAACAAGCACAAATCCACAAACTTCAAATATACTGTGACCACTGATAGCAGGCACAATCTAGACACAAGCACAGCTTCATGTATGGATTCAGGCACTTTTCTAATGAGGAAGTCCAGAGTAAGAGCACACACATAGAATCCCCAGAAGCCTTCATCCCATCCTCCAGGGAAAGAGATGCTCAAGAGCACCTGTGTGGCAGTACAGGGGTGTAAATTAGGGTGACTATTGTGCCTCGCAGGTAGACTGAAGTACATAGGCTGAAGGGTTTCCCACTGATGTCTGGAACCTGAGTGTTTCTCTGCTTTTTAGTGATGGAGATTTTGCATGAAGATACACAGAAAATTTCAAGTAAGAGATTTTAACCATAAATAAAATTTAGTTTTTGATTTTTTTATGATCACCTCTCTTAAGAGCTTCAAGACCTACTTATCAAATACTAAAGAGTGGATACCACAAGGAGGCCAACAATCATCGCATTATGTGGCACAACAATGCATGCCCCTTGATGTAGAGTCATCAAAGATTTCTTCAGAAGAAATCCAGATGGACACTACCAAAAGGTAGCATTAGAATGTTTTTATGTGGTATAGAATACAATATATCAAAGGCATTTTCAAGCAACAAAACTACAACCATATAATAGCAACTTAATTATGAAAACAAAGTTCTTCCTGGTAGTACAAATTTGACCACAGTAAACTGCAGCTTCGTAAAATTGGGCATTCACAACCTGCCCACTTTTTCTGCTTCTAAGGAGCAGAACTAGTTCTTACTTACATGTGGAGCCTTAGAATGGTCCTCTAAGTTTTAGTGAGTGGGCATACTACATTCAGAAATACAGAAAATTCAAAGTTCCAATGGCTGATTTTCGCCTGAAATTTGTATCCAGGTTCTTTCTCCCCAAACCTTAAAGATATAATCCAGAGGTAGATGTATTCAGGATGAAACCCAGCACAGGGACAGCACAGCCAAACATAAGACCTTCATATTTCTTTTTTTTTTTTAAGGAAAACACTTCATTTAGGGTATGGTTACAGTTTCAGAGACTCAGTCCATTATCATGGTGGGAAGCATGGCAGCCTCCAGGCAGACATGGTGCTGGAGAGAAGCTGAGGGTTTTATATCTTGATTTGCAGAGAGCAGAAGGAGACTGTGTACCCCACTGGACATTGCTTAAGCATATAAGACCTCAAAGCTCACTGTCACAGTGACATACTTTCTCCAATGAGGCCACACCCCCTAATATTGCCACTTCTATGGGCCAAACATTGAAATACATGTGTCTATAGGGGACACTCCTATTCAAACCACCACAATGTGTGTACATTGTACATATGCATGTATATTGAGTATACCCTTACACATGCATACCATATGTCTGAGAATGTCATATATATGTATTAGAGATTAGAAAGTATATATATATATATATATATATATATATATATATATATATATATATACTTTATTGGTTCTATTTTCTGTAGATTACTATTTTTTTTTTCCTTAGGAGGCAGGTACAGGTTGATCTCTATCAGTTTGAGGCTAGCTTAGTCTACATGGTAAGTACCAAAACATGCAGGTCTAAGTAGAGAGACTTTATCTCATAAGTTATTTTAAAATAATTAAAAGTAAAATCAAGTCCTACATACTAAGGTCATTTCATGTGTCTGTTTAAAGTTCAGTTGGAGGCAGTGTGCTCCCTAGAACCTCATACCAGAGAGTGGACAGCAGCTTTCTGAGGAGGCAGACAGGCCCAGGAGAAAACCAGGTGGGAACATCAAACAACTGTGTCAGTGAGAAGCAGTGTCCATATAAAGGCTGAAACTAGGAGCAAGATATTCTTGTGTCTGCAGACGAAGGGTGGGAGCTGTCATACCCTGATTGGCTCACCTAGGACCCTGAAATTGGGGGAATATTCTAGGAAACAGGTCAAGCTAATGGTCCTTCTTCTTCTCTCCTGCAGGAAGCTCCATATTACACAGTGTTGCCAGAGTAGTCCTGGCCCAGTGCATTACTCTAAGCAGGACACAGAAACTCCATGAAAGGAGATCCATGGAGTGCTAGTGGTTCTCCTGGAATCTGAGACAAAACACCATCCTTCTTAGGGGTTGCAAAGAAAAGTGACAGCAATACCCCAGTGACCTGTCTCCAGCTGTGCCTTTGAGCTTTAGAGGGGACAACGGACTGGAAGTAAAAGACCCCAGAGGGCTGTTTTTAGTGTATCTAAGGTGAGGTCTGAAGTGTTTGCCACTTAACTCTAAAGAATCCTGTAACAAGTTTTACAGAGGGCTGAGAAATGTTGATGGGGAAGACAGTGAGGTCCCCTCTTTATGGCAGTAGAGCTTTATTCTGGGTGGCTCATGGACATTTGCCATATTCCCACCAAATAGAAAGACCCAGAGACCCTCAAGTAGATCCTGATGTAAACACTCTGCTGCTTGGTACCTACACCTAGTACAATAGTTTGCCATAATTTCCACAGGTACCACAAAGTTTCACCTTGCAATTACAATGTCTATGTTGTTGTTGTTGCTGCTGCTGCTGCTGCTGCTGCTGTTGTGGCTGTGGCTGCTGCTGTGGCTGTGGCTGCTGCTACTATATTCTTGTCTTCAGTATGCTGTGAAGGGCAATGTACTTCTCTTCCCTGTAGGCAAGCATTCCAAAGACCATGCTATAAATACTAAAAGAAAAAAAATCAACAACATTCAGCATACATCAAAGCCTGAGACTAGCCTCATCTACAAAGTCTAGGAAAGGGTTGTGTCTATTAGCAAAACACCCTGACTGGAAGAGCAGCACACAGGTGTTGCTTTCTGGCAAAGGCCATGGAGAAGAGGCGGCTGGTTACAGGGTGGTGACAACAGAACACCTTGTATATCTTACTGAAAACCCATGTTTTCAGGTCTCCTTGAATGAAGAGGCTCCTGATTACTGACTGGGTAGTAAGGCCAGAAACAGATACTCACAAATGAATTGAATAAGAGGAACAAGATAAACAAAAAATGTCTGCTGATCCTGGCAGAACCCAGCCCTTGGCACTTACACCTTGGTTGTTGGAGAACAGTGTCTCTGGCAGCTGGTAGACTTCCCTCACTGCGAGTGATGTTTCTATGTCCTGGCAGTAGCTAAGTGAGGGTGAGGTGCTGTTCAAGTCCTGTCTACCCACAGTCTCAGCTGCTGTGTTCATGGGACACTGAGAGCCATCTGATTTTACTATCCCTCTAGATCACCTCTGCAAGTCCACTACTTCCTCAGTAAAATGATTCAGAAAAGCTTCCACATAAGAGGTCCAAACATACATGGCACTTATGGTGACATTATGTGCTATTAATAATGATGCTCTTTACAGCAGTGACATAAAGCATACCTGCAGAAATGACCCAGGCAAGTGGAGTTCAGTGAGAATGAAGCAAGCCTTGTTGATATAGCAAGCTGCTAACCCACCAAAGATGACTACATGATGAAATATTACAATTGTACTATAATTGCAAAATATTATAGAACTGATTTTTAATTAAAATTAACCCTGTAAATGAGCATCACATACAAAGTGCTATAATTAGCCAGGCATGATAGTTCATGCCTTTAATCCCAGAACTCAGGAGGCAGAGGCAGTCGGATTGCTGTGAGTTCACAGCCAGCCTGGTCTACAAAGAGAGTTCCAGGACAACCAGGGCTATTACACAGAGAAACCCTGTCTCAAAAAAAGAAAACAACAACAGCAACAACAGCAAAGGGGTGCTCTAATTCTTCGAAAGTCACTGTAATCCCATCAGGCAGGCTGTAAGGGCAGAGGCAAATAACATTGTGGTCTAAAGAGGAAAAAAATACATTTACCTTTGTTATCAACCCATATAAAATTATTTTACTTTTAATTATGATGACTAAATATAATAGAAATATAGCCTTGCGGCACTAATTATGAAAATAGTGCTGAACTTTTCAAGAGGGTCAATTTAAAATACAAAGTAACCTTAAGTCCTTTCTGCCTCTGTGATACGTTTACTTGGTTTATGACACCTTTCTGTCACTGCTCTAGAGGGGGTGGAGCCCAGGTCAATAGAGACTAAAATGAGTTATATTAAAGTCTCATGCAATAGTCAATTTCATGCAAAGCCTCAGATAATTTATAGTCTGAGAGTTAAGAAAGGTCACATGAGCAAAATTCTCATGACTTCAAGCTATCTATACACAATCATAAGGACAAGCCACTGAAGTAAACTCACTTTTATTCTTTTATTCACAATACCAGGGAGCTTACTATTATTGAAATAATATTTTACTTTTACATTGAGCCAAATGTCATATATATATATATCATCAAAGGAAGTCAGAGTAGAAACTCAAACGGAGCAGGACCCTGGAAGCAGGAGTTGATGTAGAGGCCATGGAGGCGAACTGTTTACTTGCTACACATGGCTTGCTCAGCCTGCTTTCTTACAGAACTCAGGACCACCAGCCCAGGGCCAGCCCCACCCACAATGAGATGGAACTTTCCATATTAATCATTTAAAAATTACCTTACATTCTTGCCTACAGCCTGTTCTTATGGAGGCATCTTCTCAATAGAAGCTCCCTCATCTCTGCCAACACAAGCTTGTATCAAGTAGACATAAAACCATTCAGCACATCTGCTTTCCTTAGACTACTCCATCTCCCTGCTTAGACAGCCCCTTTAACCCAAGCAGAATGTGGTACAAACAGGTTTTTGTTCTCCCTTCTACCCTATGGTCCATATGACCACAGTCAAAGTGGTCCCTGTGTGTTTACTCTGCAGTGATCCATACTTTCATCTCCTCTTCTCTACTTCACAGACACAGTGATACCTGTTTCAGTCAAATAATCTGGGAGCACCAGATACTCAGTTCAGCTGCTCTGTCATCTCAAAGAGGCCTAAGTTTGAAGGAGTCAAAACTATAATAAGGTGACCTTGCTGCAGCAACAAGTTATTTTGTAGTTTTTTGGACTTGTTTTTCATGAAAGACCTGTGCTCCTGATGAGACAGCCCATGGTGGACAGAATCATGCCAATTCTTTTTCTTACTGCTATTGGCCAGCAAGTGTATCATCCACCCACAAAATAGGCTCCAGACTGAGAACCTCTCCACACTCCATCTCATCCCAGTTGTCTATCCCATTCTCTTCTGCACTAGACCAATGAATGGATCCTGAAAGCCTGTAGTTGACAAGAGCAGACAAATCACTTGCCAGACCTGGAGGAATGACAGAATGTCAGTGCCATGGGCTGGTGTCAGGCTTGCCCTGCCTACAGACCCCAGAATACTCTCCATCCCCCCCCCCCTTTGTAAGAACCCTCTCTCTTCCTAGCACTCATGCCCTTTCTTTACCATGTGTGCTCGGTGTGTGGACAAAGAGCAAGTCATGATGCTCTCAAATTCTTTTCACAGTGCATGAAGGTCAAAGGTATGGAAGAGCCCTCTGCTGAGGAACATTACATTGACAGATTGCTCCTGGAAGGGACAGGGATTCAGAACACAATAAGCTCCAGTAGATGCTCTGCCTCTGTAGAGCCTCCTGCGTGCTTCTCATGTGCATTTGTGTAACCTCTCCAAAGTCCATACCTTAAGTATAAGACAAGAACTCAGAAATCTAGTCTGGCCAGTGTGTTGCTGAAGTAGATATGATGCCTTACAAAAATTGTGTCCTGTATCTCGGCCTCAGTTTCCCCACCTGTAAAATGAGAACAACAAACAAAGTATTTGTTTCATTTTTACTGTGTTGATTCTCCCGATCCATGAACATGGGAGATCTCTCCATCTTCTGATATCTTCTTCAACTTCTTTCATATAAGTCTTTCACTTGCTTTGTTAGAGTCACACCAAGATATTTCATATTATTTGTGGCTATTCTATTATGAAGGGTGTAGTTTCCTTAATTTCTTTCTCAGAACTTTTGTCATTTTTATACAGCAGGGCTACTGATTTGAGTTGATTTTATATCCAGTCACTTTGCTGAAGGTGCTTATCAGTTGTAGGAATTCCTTGGTAGAATTTTTAGGGTCACTTATATATTCTTACTTGGATTTCACATGTAATCAGCTTTTACACCCTATGTTAATGCATAACTATAATCTTAAATTGTGTATTGTTGTCAAAGAATGTTTAAAATAATAAAAAGTCTTCAAATGCCATATTCTGTTGTCTCTGAGGCTTTTGAAGCCCTTATCTATTTTTCCTTATATATCTATAAAATCATATCTATCTGTTAGACCTAGGATATATACTCTTATGATAAAAATAGACTAGTAATTGACATGACCATGATTTGCTCAACTAACAATTAGCTTGTAATACTTAATTATGCTAAAAGTCTGTGGTACCACTTTCAAGGTATTGGAAGTAAATCTTGTATTATAATTGTGTTGGATGGGTACAATACCTCATATTAGAGTAGTTAGCTCCTAGCAACACCCAGCCTATCTCAAAGAATATGATGAGCATCAAAGAACCTCTTTATGGAGATGGCTTCAAATGTGGCAAACCAGCCACTGGGCAAAATGTCCTTGTTTCTGTCACAGACAGAATTCTGCCTAAAAATAGGCAAGCTTGGATACAGGCAGAGTTAATGGCCAAACTCTGCCAAGATAGGGTAAACAAGTCTTCAATAGTTCCTGCCTCACAAATATATCTGTCAGATATATTAGGCCAGAAGGCTGAAGATGATGCTCCATGTTGTAGAGTTTTGGGTGACTCTTCAGGAAGTAAACTATCTCTGTCATTTTTTTTTTTCATTTTGGAAGCTGCTAACCTGCACTTCCAGTTCACTCAGGTAATCAAGTCTTATTCCTTCTCAAGTCTCTGATGAGGTTGAAGACCAGATAGTTTAGTCTTACAATTAAGCTTAGTTGGTTAGGAGTTAGGATGTTTTTATATCTAGGTAGAACTTTTAAGTTAATAGATGAGATATGATAGATACCAAAATAGGAAAGATGTTTACTTCAAGTTTGCCAAATACAAATAGCAATCACTATGAATGTAACATTTATATAATTTCTGATTGTTTCATGGTTTTTCCTGCTGTAGTTTACTTTATTTATGTATAATAATATAAATGTATATGTTAAAAAAGAAACATAATAAAAATGGAAAAATGTGTATTGCTCCAAGACCCTGACCTGGAACAAAGCATATGTATCATTTGTGAAAGCATGAAATACCAGTGTTGATAGTAATCTAAAATGAATATCTTTCATATATTTTGAATGAAATGTTTGGATATTAGTTGATAAAGAATGATATGTGTAGCACTGTTTTATGTCTTGGTAGTTGGAGCCAGTGACTTAATCTCTTTTAAACCTCTGTCAAAGATTTCTATAAAGTGTCCCATCATTCTTCATGTGATACTTTCTGTGCAGTTCCATAAATAAACTGCAGAATTCTTTTGTAAATAGGATAAGACAGAGGGAATATGAAGGAGAGAATGAATTCAAAACAGACCCCTATCTTGGTTAAATTACTCCACGAAAATGGACTTTTATTCCATGCCTTAATGCTACAAAGATGCATTATAGATGACTCAGATATAATCTCTAACATCTTAATCCATAGGGGTCCATCTGTAAAGGTATAAGATCACAAACACAAATCATGACATGACTACTTTTTTTTACAAAGTTTTTAGGAATCAACATCGGGTTCTCATGCTTGTGAGGAAAGCACTGCACCAAATGAGCTACCACCCCAGGCTCCAGAAGAACTATGTCTCATGATAAAAAATTGTAGACTATATGCTGCTGTGGGTTGAATAGTGTCATCCTAAAAAACATTGGAGCCCTATCTCCAAAGCTGTGATAATGATCTTGTTCAGAAGTAGATTTGTGGCAGTTACTTAAGTGTAGGCATGTCAAATTCCTGCCACAAACAACATTTGGAAATAAATCAATTATTTTGACATATGCTATCAGAAAGTTTATTCCATATTGCTTGGACTTTTGGTATTACAGAGAATATTATTCATTGCAGGAGAGTGTGGGAGAGGACAGGTGTTCAGTTTACAGTGTACCAGGGAAAATGTGACCCCCCTATAAAACACAATCACAGATCAAAGACACCCAAGATCTATCTCCCATGACCAACTCATTGGATTCACATCTCAAATTTTCCATAGTCTCCAAAACTAAGGGAGGGAAGACTCAGGGATTTAAACATCAGTCTGTGGGGACATGTCAGAGTCTCTGTAAAACAAAGGTCTCAGAAGACTGAATCAAGTTGACTTCAAGTTGACCCTAAGCAAATGATGTTCATAAGAGAAGTAACATTTGCCAAAGAAGATAGAGAAGGGATATGAGGAGAAAGAAGAGACAATGATAATTGGTCACAAAAAAATGGACGATGACTCTATAAAGCAAAGAACCATGGGTGCTAACCACCACCTGAATGTAAGCAGTAGGCACACAATCTCTAAGAGGCACCTGAGTTAACAACCCTGGCAACTCTTAAGTTTCAAACTCTGGGAAAAAATGGCTGAAATGCCTATTTAAAATATCGAAGAAGATACTGGCAAGCCAGGATCTCCATGTATCCCTCAGTAACTACCTGTTACATGTCTCTTCTGGCAGGGTTACCCAAGTCCACCCTAAATTTCGCCAGCCAAGGGGCTAGGCTGCTCTTCCCTATATAATAACAAACATGTTGGTTACCTGCTGTCTTTGTACCTTTAAGGATCCTAGATGCTTCACCTAGTTCTCCTCTCTCTCCTCTCCTCTGCGTTCCACCTCTTCCCACATGACCCATCTCAGTCTCATCATGTAACCCCTGGATTCTCCCAGATGGTTCTGCATCTAGCTACCCTCTCCCAATAATCTATAGCAAACTTTTTCCCCAACCATACATAAGCAGTCACGTTCCTTTTTCTATCTCTTTTTTCATTCAATGGCTCAATTTTAGACTCTTAGATGGCCCACTTGGACATGGACACACATTTATGGAGTCTGTGGGGGGTAGGGGAAGGACTGCTAGACATTAAGATATGGTGATATCCTTCAGTAAACAGCATTAATAAAACATGGATAACTTGGGCTGGAGAGATGGCTCAGTGGTTAAGAGCACTGACTGCTCTTCCAGAGGTCTTGAGTTCAATTCCCAGCAACCACATGGTGACTCACAACCATCTATAATGTGATCTGACGCCCTTTATAGTGTGCAGGTGTAAACTCAGGCAGAGCAATGTATACATAATAAATAAATAGATGTGGGTTTTTTTTTTTAAAAAACATGAATAACTTGCTCAAATAGATTCAAATAATTATGAGTAAGAAGCCAGAGGTCAGAGCTGTGGGCTCCTTCAGAAAGCAAGTACAGCAGACAACGCTCACTTCCCTGGGTTAAAACAAAAAATGCCCTGTTCCCGTTAGAGGCAGGAGAGACTAATGAACCTCATTCAACTACAATGTATGTAGAGGAAGTTACTAAAATTAGGTTGTTTTTAAATTAATGTACCCTAAGCATGAACTTAGCGCACATACAAAACCGCAAGACCCACTCAATGACTCCTTGTATTAAGGACAAAGTTAAGCATTTTTAACCTTTATCATATTTAACCCCTGCTCACCTATGGCAAAAGTCCTGTTCAGAGCCCAAATGCTGAGATACTCCCAGAGGCCTCTATGACCCAGGGGCAGAAACGGCTATCAACTGCTTTACCCAGAGGCCTTTGCACCCTCGTGCAATACCTGAGCAACTGCTTCAGCCACAGGCCTTTGCTCCCTTGAGCTAGTCCAGTTAATTGTTCCACCCAAAGGCCTTTGCGCCCTCGTACTGTTCCCTGACGTCTACTTCACTCCAAGGACTTTGCCCCTAGTGCTATGCCAGCTACCTGCTCCGCCAAGAGGCTTTGCGCCTCAGGTTACAGCACAGACAGAAGGCCTCCTGGTACACATTTCTACTCATTACCACTGCACTGGAGGCAGTAACAAAGATTCTTGCCGTCACTGCTCCCGAAATGCACTCTAGCTTGAGGTGGCAATAAGGCAATAGCGAGCCTTAGCTTTCCAAGGGGTAGATGGGGATTACAAATACGGGTTTCTGAACACCTGAGGTGAGTTGGAATGAAGTCCTTGTCCCACGAGAAAGCGGCGAATGATAGGGCACTGCAGTCGAGGGGGTGGGATTGCAGCCATAGACTTCTGAAAACCTAAAGTGACTTGGTATGAAGCGGAGGCCCCATCAGGAAGAGCTGTGTATAACAGGGCCCTGCAGATGTTCAGGTATATAAGCTGTACATCTGGTTAGGTTCCAGGGAAGAGGCCATCTGTTTCTGTGGGATCGAAAGTGAAATACTGGCAATCTAGCAGAGAAAGTCTCAAGCTCCTACAGTGTTGCTGAGTAAGCACTGAAGTGCTGATACACAGGCAGCACTTTCCTCTAGGAGTCCGAGTGGGTACCTTCTTTGAATCTTAGTCTCAGAAAGGTTTGGAAGATCCAGAAACTGTTGCTATGGATTATCACCATAACTAGACTGATTTGGAATTCGCTGCTACTATTGATGTACAAGGACTCGGAGATAAAGACTGTTGTCACAGCACACTCTCCAACAGCTGTGGAGCCAGACCCCTGGGGTGACTGACATTTAGGGCTGTCCAGTGAGCACTACCTGGACATGCCTGGTTCTTTTTTGTAACACTTAAATGTCACCTCTGTCCAATGAAGTTACCTCATATACATTATTTAGAGTAATGCCTTGCACCTGCACTGTAGGCCTTGGGAAAGTTAACTTATTTGTTTTAGTTTCTTGTGCAACCAACTTGGCCATTGATGTATCACCTTTTCAAGGGTCTGTCCATGTTATGAGGACTTAGGTCATAATATCCATATACAGCTTCATGCCAAGACCTTATTCTTATAAAAGCAATAACAAAAAAAAACATGCTGTTTTTCTCTGCATGTAGTAATACAAGTAACCATGTATTCCTGTGCTTCAAAGGACAGCAAGTTTGGTTTAAATGTCATAGTATTGGAGATATTATCTATGTCTTTTCATGTCATTCTTTTCATTCAAAGTTCTATGTCCTTGTAGAAAAACACACCTTTCAAATAGCCTATAAACTTTAAGAGTAGGGGAATTAAAATAAATTTGAAAGACATGCAAATTTACTAATATACTAACAGAGTACTCCTAAAAATGACATGTGAAAAGTAGGGAAGCTTTTCTTATGAAGACACATTTACTTAAAAGAGTTGCTAGATAAATGATAGCAATAGGTTGAAGGAACTTTTCATATAAATCAAGGATACTTAAATTAACTCTTGGTTAGACTCATGCTTTGATGTTGTTTCTGGGAATCAGGGTTTGTTAAGTTTTCATCTCATGCATAAAATAATTTAGTAAAAGTCTTAAAAGAAGCTGATGGATGATTTTATTCACATATAGTGGAAAAAACAAAACAGGCTAGCTAGAAACATTAGGAGCTGTCAACAAGAATGAGTGTAGAGGATGGAAGAAAGCCATTCCTGCTGCAATAAAGGTCACCAAGAAGCCATGTGGAGGAAGTAGGTGCAAAAACTACAGATAATGTGGGAGAAAGTCCAGAGTATATAGGAATGCAGAAATGCAACTCTACCTTTTGGCTGGTACCAGAAAGACAAAGACAGAGATGAAAGATAAAGAAGAAAAAGAAGGAGAAGAAAGAGCAGGAGGAAAAGGAATCTTTTTTGAGCCCCCATAGGCTCATAAAGAGACTACTAAGGGGCGTGGCCTTGTTGGAGAAGATGTGGCCATGGTAGAGAAAGTGTATCACTTGGGGTGGGCCTTGAGGTTTCAAATGCTCAAACCAGGCCCAGGGGTTGAATCAGTCTGAAAGAAAGAATTGCATTTCAATCAACAAAGGTGTAAGGAATTGGAGATCTGAAAAGTGTTTTGACATCAGGCATAGAGATGAAGAGTTTGGAGTTTCCCAATTGGGTTTGAGTCTTGCTTTGGTCCAGAATTTTCTCACTATGCTCCCTTTATAGTCTTTGGGAATGGTAATGCATATCCTGTGCCATTATTTATTGGAAGTATGTGGTCTACTTCTTCATTTTTATTTTACAGGTGATAACAGTTTAAGAGATTGCACACATCTCAGAAGAGACTTTGAACTTTAGACTTTTAAACAGTGCTGATACTGTGATAGACTGTGGGGACTTTCAAAGTTGGACTAAATATATTTTGCATTATGGTATGTCTACAAGCCTATAAGGTAAGGGAATGGAATGTGGCAAAAGAAAGAAAGGAAGGAAGGAAGGAAGGAAGAAAGAAAGAAAGAAAGAAAGAAAGAAAGAAGAGAGAGAGAGAAAGAAAGAAAGAAAGAAAGAAAGAAAGAAAGAAAGAAAGAAAGACTGTGTGAAAATGACCCAGATAGGTTTACAGAGTGTGGCACTATTAAGAGGTGTGACCTTGTTGTAATATGTGTGACCATGTTGGAAGAAGTGTGGCACTGAGGGTGGGCCTTAAGGTTCCAAATGCTCAAGCCTGGACACTGTTCCTTTCTCTTCCTGCTGCCTGTCAACCCAGATATAACTAGTAAGATGTTAGGTAACTCTTAGCTTCCTTTCCGTCACCATATCTGTCTGCATGTCACCACGTTTCCCACTATGATGATAATGAGCTGTAAGCCAGCCCCAATTAAATATTTTCTATCATCAGATTTGCTGAGGTCCTGGATGCTTTCCTGGAGGCTGTGCAAGCACCAGAGACCCGAGGCAAGGCCTCACCTACTGCGTACCATCTTGCCTTAAATCAGATCCAGAAGACCCAAATTTTACCCCATCACCCCATATTTTGGTCCACAAGTCTGGCTGCTTTCCCAGAGGCCACAGTGGCACTAGGGACCCTATGTAAGACACCATCCCTTTCACACTAACTCCCCTTAAAGCACACCCAACATCCCTAAACTATACCCATTTCAGTGGGCCACTAAGGAGGGTGGTTTTTGTGAGGAGAACATGTGTGGTGTGTGCTTTGATGTTCATGATGTGACCCTGTATGGTGATGCCATCCACCGAGGCGGTGGAAAGATCATCCTCACAGAGCACCACCATCTCTATGTATAAGCATTATACAGTTCTAACATTATAACTGTATGAGGTGTGCGGGTTGTACAGAGCAATTAAGACTGGTTATCTGCTCATTGTATGAACAGAAGTAAGACATCTGCAAGTCTTCCTTCATGCCACAGAGAGTCTGTGGCCAATATGAGGAGCTCTTATTTATATCCTTAGAGCCCTAGACGGTGCTTCTCTTCATGCTGGCAAAAGCCACACCCCTCACAAGACAATTAACAGGTGTGGACAAGCTAAAGCTCTAACTAAAATCCCACAGTTGGGATTAGAATAAAAACACATTTACATAACACAAATGAGTTTACAAAGAATCCAAAACTACCATTACAATAGTTGCTTAAATTTGGATCCAAATCAACTGTTTCTTACTCTTTGTGAAGCCAGATCTGTGTTCTACCTCAACAACATCAGCCACTAGATGTCAGAGCTGGCTGGAAAATGTTCACATTGCTCTTATAGAGAAACAGAAGGCTCTAATAGATGAAGAAAAAAAGCCACCTCATGTGTGTTGTGTGACACCACTTCTGGAAAGACCTGAGCAACAGCTGACTCCCTACCAAGAGGGAGCAGACAGGGGATCATACTAAGGAAACCACTGAAACTTGTTGAACAAATGACTTTAATTGGGAGGACAAGGAGGACAGAAACACCCCATGGAGCAGAAGGGTAAAAGCTTGCTTGACCTTCTGTAGGAACAGAGACTGAGAGTGGGAATCAGCTCATCATTGCTACAGGACTTGCATCAGCAACAGAAGTAAACAGCAATGTGAGTGGGGTTCTCTGAGCACTCTCATCCCGATGTGAAAGTTCATTTCCCAGGAGTGAGGGATGGACATGTGACACCTGTCCAGGCAGAGACAACACAGGTGACCATCAGATGTCTGCTACCCTGGAAAGCTTATGTGCACAGTGAGATCTTCACTGTGATGTCTTCCTCTTGCCTTCTTATCACTCGGGGTTCTCTAGAAGTACAGAATTTTAAGATGAATATACATGGGATTTATTAGAATGGCTTACAGATTGTGGTCCTGCTATTCTAACAATGGCTGTTTAATAAGAGAAGGTCCAAGAATCTAGTAGTTGTTCAGTACATGGTGCCGGATGCCTCAGCTCTTCTTCAGCATATGCCAGGATGCTGAAGAACAGACTCTAATGTCATGAAGGAATGAACTTGGCAGTGGGAGCAAACAGGCGAGAACAAGTTTCCTTCTGCCATGTCCTTTAAATAGGTTGCCAGGAAAAGGTGTGGCCCAGATTAAAGATCTGGATTTAAAGTAGATCTTCCCATTTCATATAATTTAATGAAGAAAAAAATTCCTCACATGTGTACCCACCCATTGGGTTTTGTTAATTCTAGATATAGTAATGTTGACAATGAAGAATCGCCATCATGCCTTCTTATTTACTCTCTCCAGCAGCATCAGCTATCTTTGTGTATGCCTGCAACCACAAATTGTTCTTTTGAGTCTCATGACAAATTCATAACTCTGAATACACTACAAAACAGAGTCAAAAACATCAACCAAGGACCATGTATGATGTGGACCTAGACCCACTGCTTGGATGTCGTAGCACAGTCTCCTCAGACAAAAATTAGGGTTTTTAACTAGGGAGACATTGATTTAAACAGTGTTGAATTGTGTTCTGCAATGCAAAGAAAATAGTGGTTCTCAGTAAACTCTAAAACAGGAGTTCATTTTTGATATTAGATGAATGAAGCTTTTTTATAAGAATGAAGTTGGTACAGCCAATTTTCTGTGTGATATGAGGAGGCTGTATGGACTATTTGGCTGAAAGCCAGACTCTATCACTGCTCAGATGGTCACCTCGCTGAACAGCCACCCTGAGGGATATGGGCTCACTTGATGTCATTAGCTTCATTCTTTGTAACTATTATTTATAGAATGGGTCCATTTTCTTTTCTTTTTTTAAATGATTATTGTTTTTTTAATTTAATTTTTACATATACACTTATATTATTACACATATATACAATAGATTACCTATAGCAAGAAGAACTATGACACAAACAGGAATTATATAAATGTTACATTCTTAGTGTTCTGGCTTTTTGTATTTGACAGCCTTGAAGAAGACATCTTTCCTATCTTGGTACATCTAAATTTCTGAATGTAAATCAATCTCCATCACATATTGTCATTATCAACTTAGAACACCTATCTAGACCTAAAAAACATCTTAACCCCTAAACAATTAAGCTTCATTGTCAAACTAAGCTACCTGGTCTTCAACTCCATCAGAGAGTTGAGAAGGAATAAACTTAATTACCTGAGTATGCCAGGAGGGCAGGTTAGCAGCTTTCCAAATGAAAACATGACAGAGACAGTTTTCTACACGAATAGTCACCCAAAACTCTTTATAACGTTGGAGCATCTTCTTCAGCCTTCTGTCCCAATTTACGTGGCAGACATATTTGTGAGGCAGGAACTATTGAGGACTTGCTTACCTTGTCTTGGCAGAGTTTGGCCGTTGACTCTGCCTGCATCCAAGCTTGCCTTTTTTATAGGCAGAATTCTTCTGTGGTAGAAATGAGGACCTTTTGCCCAGTGGCTAGTTTGCCACATTTGATGCCATCAGATCATCCTGAGTGAGGTAACCCAGACCCAGAAAGACACACATGGTATATACTCACTTATAATTGGATATTAGTCACATAATACAGGATAACTACACTACAAAACAGAGTCAGAAACATCAACCAAGGACCATGTATGATGTGGACCTAGACCCACTGCTCGGATGTAGTAGCACAGTCTCCTTGTGGATCCCACGTCTGGAGGGCAGAGACTACTTTAGACATGCATTCTGGCCACTGAACTTAGATCACTTCTCCCTGGCATGATGGCCTTGCCAGGCTACAGAGGAAGAGGTTACAGCTAATATAGATGAGACTTTATAGGCTAAGGGCAGATAATAGGGGAAGAGGGCTCCCCTGTCTGAGTACCAAGGGAGGGAGGGAGGGGGGATCAGGAGGGAATGAGGGAGGGAGCTACAATCAGGATGTGAATAATTTAAACTGAAGAACAAGCAGGCAACGTATATTGCTAATCCCACCATATGGGACTAGCTCTGGGTCCATTTTTTTTAAAGTCAATAAAGAAAGAATGTCCCCACCAGTTGGTGACAATGAACCTGGCCCTGCCATGTTTCTCCTTGACATAAGCTGGAGTCATTTGGGAAGAGGGACTCTTAACTGAGAAAATGATTCCAAAAGTTCAGGCTGACGATAAGCCTGTAAGGCACCTTCTTAATTAGTGAAAAAGGAGCCAGCCCATGGTGGGTGGTAATGACCCTAAGATAATGGGCCTGCAGCAGAACCTAACACTGGATTCTATAAGAAAGTAGGTTGGGCAAACAATAAACAAGGAGCAATCCAGTAAGCAGCACCCTTCATTGACTGCAAATCAGCTCCTGCCTCCAGGGTCTCTCTGTGCTTGAGTTCCTGCCCTGACCTCCTTCGGTCTGAACAGCCTTGAGTTCCCCCGTCACTATAGCACTTCATTTTTCTTGGTAGAAGTGATCAGTAGCAACAGCAAATAAAAATGGAAGAGAATGTTCTAGGAAATTATAGCTATAAATCCTAACATTAAAAATCAGAGATAGCTCAAAAAACATGATATACTTCAAAGACATAGGAAAATAAGAACAAATCAAAAACAAACACAGTGGATAAAAAAAGGAAGAAGAATCAGAGCAAAAAGGAAAGAAAGGGAATGGAAAAACAAACGGGAATGAAGATCCTTATTTCAAGGACAAAAAAAATTACAGTTAGCTAAGGAATCCATCAACAAGGGAAGACTCTAAGTTCACTCAAAGTAGAAGAAAGATGGTGTTGCATCAGATGACAATCGAATCCAGAAGCTCCTTAAGCAATGTCTTTATAATTGACAATCCTCTCAGATAGAAAATATCCATAAATGTCTAAATATATAGGACCTACAGAAATTGAGCCACCTAATTAATTAACAAAACACCTAAGCAGATAACCAACCAGCAAATATTAAACAGTAAAACAAAACTTATAACTCAGAAAGGAAGTCCCAAACTGAATGCAATCATCATGAATTTTCCCAAGCTTTAAAGAAGAACCCACACTCCCAGGCTGCTCTTTGAGATAGAAAGAGAAGGACAGCAGTCCCACTCACTCCATCAGCCATTATTATCCCAACTGCAACCCTGAATAAAGACATAATAAGAAAAAGTTAAAATTTTCTTAATATATATGGGAGCATATATACTCAGAAAAGATTTACCAGGAATCCGTGGAATGCAGCATTTACAGACTGACACACAGCAAGTGCACAGGAGTAACAGGAAGAACCACATAGCAGTTGTAAAGACTTGTCATTTTCTAGAATGGATTTAAATTGAGATCACTGCATTTGGTTAATAAATACAATGCAAAGAAGACAAGTATAATGTTATCCTACACATTAGGAATCTGGGTAATTTAGGGGTGAGCTTAAGTGAAGGGAAGTCTAGGAGGAGACTGAAAATCAAGGAGGAATGGGATAGACAGTACCAGAGTAAACTAGGTTAACATGATCAAAGTGTATGTGTGTAAATGTCAATGAAATTACTTACTTTGTACAATTAATTTGTGCCAATGAAGATTTAAAATAAAAAAAAGCACAATTTTAAAGCAATAAAAATAAAATGCAAAGTCAAAGAAAAGAAAAACATATGATAATTAACTTGGCAAAATGTCATAACAGAATCCCCAAATGGGAACACTTTTCCATTGCTGATGGGAGTGCAAACTAGTACAACCACTTTGGAAATCAATCTGGAGCTTTCTCAGAAAACTGGGAATAGGGCTACCTCAAGACCCAGCTATACCACTCCTGGGCATATACCCAAAAGATGCTCCACCATACAACAAGGACATTTGCTCAACTATGTTCAAAGAAGTTTTATTCATAATAGCCAGAATCTGGAAACTAGATGTCCCTCAACCAAAGAATGGATAAGGAAAGTGTGGTGCATTTACAGAACAGAATACTACTTAGCTACTAAAAGTAAGGAAATCTTGAAATTTGCAGACAAATGGATGGAACTAAGGTTTGTACTTAATTTAGACATTTCTGGGTAGCCCCATTATATCTTGGGTTCATGGAAGGTACCCTAGGGATGTATCTGGATGTCTACAGAGGTAAATATTGCAGCCATAAACTTTGTAAAATTGTTTTAGAAGATCTCAAACAATTTAAGTTTTAAAATTGTTTGAGTTAAATCAGGAATTCCATAATCAAAGATTAAACTCATCTAAACAGTAGTAGATCTTCAGTAAGATCCCATAGAAAGTTTGTTCAGTCAGAGATGATCAATACCCAGAAATTGACAGTTCACACCAATGCCAGATTTTAGAGATGCAGCAGTACACAACTGATGGGGCTGTCAGAGGTTGGAAACAATTCTGCATCACAGTACAGACCTTGCAAAATAACAGATCCCTTCCAGAGACCTTTCATGCCTACTGAACTTCCCCAAATCAATCACTTTTTTTTAAATAATTTATTTATTCTTATTTTATGTGTATTGGTGTTTTGCTTGCATGTACGGGTGTCAGATCTTGGAGTTAGACAGTTGTGAGCTGCCATATGGGTGCTGGGAATTGAACCCAGGTCCGTTAGAAGAACAGTAAGTGCTCTTAACTGCTGAGCCATCTCTCCAGCCCCCTATCAATCACTCTCGACATCATGTCAGAGGCTGATTGTTGTTGTGGTTCTTGGGTGTCGCAGTTGGGAAGGACTGTTGGTTGCTTCATTTTTTGGAAGTCTGCATGGCACCTGCTAGTACCATGAAAGCTAGTCTTTTTTTAAAAACATTTATTTATTTATTATGTATACACAGTGTTCTGCCTGCACACCAGAGCCAGGAGGGGACACCAGATCTCATTACAGATGGTTGTGAGCCACCATGTGGTTGCTGGGAATTGAACTCAGGACCTTTAGAAGAACAGCCAGTGATCTTGACCTCTGAGCCATCTCTCCAGCCCCATGAAAGCTAGTCTTAAGGGAAGAGGTATTCAGGTCAGTTCTGGCTCAAGGCTCTCTAGGCCCTGAGTGTCAAGTATATGGTATCTTCAGCAATAGGTTCTTACCTTGCACCTCTTGGGGTGGGGGCCACTGAGGGCATTAGTCTTTAAAGTTTTAGAAGTCTCTTGAACAACCCTGACCAATAACTTAAAACAGGGCTTCTCAGACCAGGCATTGGGAGTTTGGTTAAATGGTCTATGATTCTTGCAAAGAGCTTTGTTGGCTCAGATAAAGCACTTTCATTTAATGTATATATGTCCATTTATATAATTATTTATTTGTACTGCAGAAAATCTGAGGTTGATGGTTAATGATATATTCCTTATGATTTGTTTTGTTTTGTTTTTCAAGACAGGGTCTCTCTGTGTAGCCTTGGCTGTCCTGGACTTGCTTTGTAGACCAGGCTGGCCTCAAACTCACAGCAATCCGCCTGCCACTATCTCCTGAGTGCTGGGATTAAAGGCGTGCATGACCACACCCAGCTCCTTATGATTTTTTTTTATGATGTTTTTATTATCCTATCTTTCACCCTCTTTTGTCCTTCTGTATAAATCTCCCTCTTTGGAGTCTCCCTCTATTTTTCCATTTTCCCATTTCATTGGTTTTTCAAACCCAAATGCTATAGAAGGATGGTAGTCCCTTACTGGCACTGTAAGACTATAACAACAGTCTTTATTTCCCAACACACCCCAGGACATTTGCCAACAGGTACAGGACTATTAGAGAGTTCCTCTCCAACCTCCTTCGAAGACCTCATTCACTTTCTTATCAGAAACCCAGGATATTAGAAGTCCTTGGATCTTACATTCAAACTGATCAAAAAAAATTCTATCATCACAGAATCATCCAGATAGCAAAAGCATCCTTTTCATGATTTAGGAGGTGTAGGAGGTGGAATATCTACAGGTGCCTTAGCCCAACCTTTTCTCAGGCACAATACCTGACCCTTGGACATTCATAAACAACAGAAATTGATGCATTGTGCTGATGGTGGTTGGGCAGTCAAGACCCAATGTACAGAAAGAATCAAAGAAGAATGAGGGCTGCTTTCTTGATCTATCACAGTAGTTTGTTGTGAGTTTTTACACGGCATTGAGAAGAATTGACCCTGTCTTTCATGCTGTGACAAGGAGCACAAGGGGCAGGGATGCTTCCATACCTGATATAAACATTTGAATAAATGACAGGCACAACTGACAGAAAGATAGCTGAGAGAACTATAACCCTGACATAGTTGTATGTATGTATGTATGTGTTTGTGTGAGTGTGTGTGTATGTAGTAAAGGTAGTTAAAACATACTATATATAACCATTTTTTTTTTGTTTTTTTTAAAGGCAGGGTTTCTCTGTATAGCTTTAGCTGTGCTTTGTAGACCAGGCAGGCCTCAAACTCACAAAGATCAGCTTGCCTATGCCTCTCTGGGTGCTGGGTTGAAAAAAATTAAAGAGATGTTATCTGACCTGGTCTCTAGGGCTATTTTTGGAGGGTCAAGTTTAAGTAGAGTTTAGGAGCTCACCATGCTGAAGTAATAATTTTCCACCAGCATGGTCCTGCCTGTTTGGGATGAGACAGAAAGCAGCATTAGGACTTAGGGTCCAGTTGCTATGATGCCACTAGCCACCAGGTTAGGCTTGAAAAAGTTAGGGTCTGACAGAGTAGGGAATTTTGCTGTTTATTTTTGGCTCTTTTATTTGTGACTTTTCTCTCTCTACAGAAGTGAATACTATTGTTTTTTACATAATCTAAGACTCTAAGGTATCCAAAAGTATTAGTTGTCCCTAATTGGACATGATACATACAACTGCCCAATAACAGTGGCACCAACAGGCTGGGAAGGAGTTGGAACAAGGCCCTTCCTTTCTTTGAGATGGCTAATGAAGGGAGGACCATCAAGGGATTCCCTGATGATGGAAAAGACAAAGGATAAAGTAGGAGTTCTACCATCTTCTAGTGATCACACAAATCTATGGCTCAGTTGATTCATATCTTAAGAAAATGCTGATTTTTTTTTTCTGCACTTAAACTTGGCATGCCAGCATTTATACTGGAGGAGGGAAAGCATGGCATCTACAGGAAATATCAAACATTGTATTGTCCTGCAATTACTCTCTTTTATGGAGGAGGATACTCATTTATTTAATTCATCAGGTTACCTGCTTTCACCTGTATACAGAGTTGTGGGTATAGGCTTTCAAACAGTTGGCAACTCCCAAATCTAGCCATGGAGAGTCTCAGGTTGGCACAGGTAAAGGCAGATGCTTTCTGACAGTTTGATACCCCTTTGTAGAAATATAGTATTCGGGGGAGCTTTTAAAATCACACATTCTTGCTCCCAAATAATAGACAGAGAGACCTATTAGGTTTATACAACAAGCTTTAAAGCACTATAGCTGGGCAGATATTCATCTATTCCAACCTCCTATGCTATGCTGGCTTTCCAAGCCACATGGTCCAAATTACTTGTCATATTGGTTCTGCCTGGGCTGCTTCTGCTCTACCAGGTCAGCTCTCATATCCATGTCCTTCTTCTCCCTCTTGCTGCTTCTCCCTACCTAATGGTCCCTGAGACCCCTTGCCTGGGAACGGAAGTCCAGCCTCTCTGTCCTCTCTCACCCAGCTATAGGCTTCTCAGTTTCTTTATTAACCAATCAGAGATAACTGGGGAGCAATATTTACCCAACATTGATCAGTGATCTTTACAATGTCCACGTCTGGACTGCAACCAGGTCTCAGGGTATAGAAGTCAGTACCTGAATACATAGTGCACCAGACCAACCCCCATACACTCCTTGGCCATGTACTTTCAAAGTCCCTTAGATGGGCCCACTGAGGGGTACCCCAACTGCCACACCCAGCTTCTCCATTCAAGCAGGAAACAGTAAGATCAGCCATCCCCAACTTGCTAAGAGAGGTTAAGGTTCTCTCTTCAGAAGGCTGCTCTGAGAAATGATGAGAACATGAAGTAAAAACTGGCAGGCTGTTTTAGGGCAAGGACCCTAAAAGCAGCAGTTCTCAAGTCTGTGATCCTATCAGCAGTTCTGTCCTTGGCCAAAAGGAAATGATGGTTTCCTGTCATCTTCACACCAGCTGTGTGACCTTCCCATGCCTCACCCCAGTTCCTGCTATTGGTGCTTTACAAAGCCATCCGGCTGGAAGATGCTTGATGGTGCCCCCTGATGGTACTACTTCCTGAACCATGCTCCTGCCATCCAGGAGCTCTGCCTTCTTTCTCCTAAGCACCCAGTTATAAAACTCCTTTCTAAAGCTCACCCTCTGTGCCCCATGAATTTTATTCTTCAAACTCACACAAGAACCTGGAGCCACTGAAAGTTTTGTATGACTGTGAGCTTCTAGCACCCTGACTCCTGAGTTAAAGTTCACCTGGATGGAGCAAGAAAGTTTCTGTCAAAGTCTCCGTCACCACCACCACCACCATCACCACTTCAGGACAATGTGAGAAATCAAAACTAAATGTGTAGTAGTTGAAACTAAGCAACATGACCTGAAAAGGTCCACTGACCCATCACAGAAGGTCTACACTGCAGTGGATGATAACCTGGATGCCTAGACTACCACAAAGGGATCTAAGTATGCTACACAGGGGTCTGGGCTCCTAGCCTACTGTAGAGACACTCCTCAAATTGTTGGACAAAGTCAAATCCATATCCATGTAGCATCCCTCTTGCTGTCCCAATTGCAAGAACTACTAGTACCAAAGCAGCTGCTTACAATGATACCCTAAGGACATTCCCAGTACTCAGGGATGTCCCACACAATGCCTCTAGTATAGGTCCAGTTCTCTGGGGGCTGCTTACATGAGGACCCAAAGACAGGACCAGTCTCCAGGGAACTGCTTAAAAACAGCTCCCCAGGGAATCTCCTTTACCAAAGGGGGTCTATCATGATGGTCATGGAATTGTCAGTCTCCAGGAGGTCAAAATCAGGCTGGTCCCTAATGTAGGGTCAAGATCCAGAAAGCTTCTGTTTACTTCACAGCAGGACAAGCACCCAGATAGTTGATCTCATGCTGCAAACCCTGCCTAGGGCAGACCGGTTATCCACACCTGCCCCCAATGCAAGCCATAATACCTATGGATCTGCCTCAAGGTACTTGCTGAATTCAAGTACCTTATCCTGGGAGCCACTCACACACTGAACCCCATGTTGGGCCCAGTATCCAGGACACTTCCATGACCATCATGATAGACTGCCTTTGGTAAAGGGCATGCTCTGGGGAGCTGTGTTCAAACAGTTCCCTGGAGATTGAGTCTGTCCTGGAGTCCTCATGTAAGCATCCCCCAGAGAACTGGAGCTAACCACCCACCAAAGTACTGACTGGAACTTGTGGGGCCAACTGTATACTTTTCAGTTTAGAGTCAATACTCGGGTAGCCATATGCACAGTGCCTCCAGTAGAAGGCCCTGTAAACAAAGGAACAATTACAGGCTGGTCTACTTAAATCCCAGTACCAAAGGGTACCTTCATTCTTTTGCCTACATCACGCCCTCTGCCACATCTGACCTGAGGAGGAGATCTGTATCTACAGGGCCACTTGTATACTGCAACCTATACATGTGTAGATCCAACAACTAGGGGATAACCCACCCTGGCCATAATGCAGGCTTAGTACATGGGAGGCTGTCGGCACATTGACCTACCTTGAGGACTTCACAACAGCTGGCCTTAATTCAGGCTTAGTATCCAGGGTTGGCCCACTGAAGACACCACCTTTTTTCATTGACAAAGACCCATCAAAATTTTGGGGCTCACTATCCCTGCTTCCCTGGAATCTTCCCATATCCCCATATCCTCCATCCCAACTTAGAGGATACCATTCTTTTGCAGCCTATGTTCTTACTTCAAAAGCTTCCCGCAAGGCTGGAACTTCAACTTCTATCCGGACAACTAGAGAATGAGTGAGATCCTGTGTTTGATTTTCCGCCATCTCAGCTTTGTAGCTACAGGAGATGCGGTTCTCCTCCAGGTTTCCACAGAAGCTTTTACGCCCTTTAGGTAGCTCATAAGCTGGAAATTCAAATCCCTGAACTTGTCCTTTTACTTCACCACATTGTCCAGAAATGTAAGGATCAAGTAGCCACGGATAAAGCTTGTTTGATCTACTGGCAGCTGCCACCCAGACCACTGATGCTCTACCTACTACTGGAAATACAACAGCCCTCTCCTACTCTTGGTGGCTATGGTCTGACATATAACCCCTCAGCAGATGTTTGAAACTGAAGCTAGCACTAGTAGGGAATTCCATATTATTGGAGACCTTGTGCCTCACACCCCAGCAGTCAAAATTGAAGATCCCAAGGACAGACAGGCGAGGACCATGTGGGCTGTCATAACAACCACCACTTACTGAATACACCCTGTCATGCACAGCACAAAATACCAAACTATTCAAACAATAAACCTCAAAGCACCCAGAAACTTATTAGGACCTCAGGTTACAAACTTGTGCATGTCCCACAGACCCTGTCTGCCCTGTTTTGAAACCAGTAGGACCCAGCAGAATTCACCTGGAGCAGATCTCCTCAAGCCCCAAGGATCTGATTATATCTGTATGTCAGGCAACCTGGGAGGCCCATGTGTCTCCTCAGGGGCAAGCGAGACCAAGGCATCCTTGCACACTACTTTTCTAAGCTATTTCTAAAAGGTGAATATACCTCCCCACACTGAAACCAGTTAGAGATTGCTCTACTCCTGCCCTAAAGAAGCTCCAATGTTTCACCAGTTTCCCAGAAGTAACTGAGGCACAAGAGTTTGTTCCTGTAATGGCAGCCAGAGTTATGAAGCAAAGCCTAGATTCAGATCAGGTAGCTGGCTACAGGTGCCCACTCCAAACCATGGGTTGGGCAGGAAATAGAAGCACAGCCAAAATAAGACCTCTGTCCACACAGTTTCCTCTCCTTTGATGGCTTTGAGACCACTGTTGGCTGTGATCAGTAACTTGGCTCACACAGTGCTGGGCTTCTGTTTGAGGTGCAAAAGTCACGTGCCAATGCTCCCACCCAGGAACCTTGAAAAGTGTGACTAGCTTTCCTGCAGATGAGATAACCACTCACACCAGGGGCAGCAGGATTTCTTGTCTCTTGAGGAGGACTACTCAGAATGCTAGGATGGAGAGGGTGAGGGAGGCTATAAATTTAGAGAAGAGTCAAGTGACTCTTCTTCTGAAAGTCCCCTAGATTCCTCACATCAGTATCTTCTGTCTGTGGTAGAAAACTGCCGCTCACCCTGCGCAGGGGGGAGGGCGCTTTGCTCTTTGGTCTCACTTCTCTTCCTCCTCCCCCTGCAAATGATCACAGCTTGGAAAGTTCTTCAAAGGAAGTGGTTGTTCTTGTGGCCCCAAGTCCTGGAGATGAAGCGCTTCTGGTTAAAATGATTCAGCAAGAAACCACGCCCCACCAGAGCTATCCCACTGTGCCCTGTCCTGGGGCTCTAACTGCCGAGCACTTCTTTTCTGTCAGCCTTGGCCCACTACATACTATACACAACCATGTGGCTGGCCATTCTGCTTGCCCTCTGCTGCCTAACTTCCAACATCCATGGGGCACACTCCCCAGGTAAGAGAAGGGTCATCTGGCCCCATCCCAGGGTGCTGTCCTGTCTTGTGGTAGTGGAGGTATGGAGGTCCTGGCCTGGTAGTCTTGCATCTTTCCCAGGAGACTCTTGGAGCTTTGGGGGGAAACCCTGGCAAGGGGCTCTGGATCCTGGCAGCAGCTACTTCCAAGCAGAGCAGACATCAGGGATTACACATGACAGCAGCCACGGGGATAGGTTGAAAGATCTCAGTCAAGCAGCCGATATCTGACAGCTTTACTTTCCTGCCTGTGGCCCCCAATAAGATACTAGTCCTTCCCACAGTCAGCATGTTGGTGGCCAGTGAATGGTGGAGATGGCTTGTGTTGGAAAGTTATCTGACGTGCTAGCCACCAGCCGTGAATGTCTGTTTCCCTAAAGAGAGCTGGATGATTTCTGCCCCAGCAAGCAGATTCAGCACATAGTTTGACAGCCCTGCCTCTAACAAACAAGAAAACTGATAACTATTTCCCACCAGATGAAGACAGCATTTAGGCTTTTGTCACTCTTCCTCCTTTAAAGAGGCTGGGTCTGGTCACAGGTTACCAAGGTAGAGTGTTCAGGGAGGCACAGTGAAAGAAAATAATACCCAAAAGACACCAAGGACATGGGATCTCCCTTCACAGAAAACCAGATACCAAGAAGTGAGCAGTAGTGTCAGAAGGCACAGCCGCAGAATCCAAAACCTGATGAGGATGCTGTGATTGGGCGCTATGGAGAAAGGACAAGAACACAGAGAGGGCAGCTTCTGCTCTGATAGAGGGATGAGCCACAGCAGCTCAGGGGGTGGTTGGCAATAGGTAGTTAACTGGTAAGAGAAAGAGGCAGCATTGAGCCTAAGTCAGGCCACAGACCCTGCCTCCCACTGTTCTGCTCCCTGAGAGCACTAGTGCTTGCTAGGCCTTTCCTGGCATCCCTCCTGTCCCTTTGTCCCAGTTGTCCAGAGAAAACCTTAGGCAGAAGCTGGGTGTTCACACTGCAAAGCCCTCTTAGCCTATGCGAGAGATCAAGGAAGAGCACTGGTGCTGGCTGTCTCACCAGCCATGGGGTTTGTTTCATTTTTTTGTACTCAGTGTTTTGAAGATGTTCTTGTCTTCTCTGGGGCCTAACTGAACAAAGTGAAAACATTAACTGCGTGATAGTTAACACCACTGAGGGAGATATTGGAGGACTGCCAGTTCCTTGTCTGTACTGTTACCTTCCTGATAGTGTGTGGACTGAAAGGCATCCTCCCCATTCCTCCTGTCCTCAGCAGCTTCTCTAGGCCACCCCTTCCAGGTGCCTCTCTGCACCACCTTCACACAGAAACCTGAGAACACAGGGCCCCCACCAGGTGATTTTTGGAGGGGGTTGTCAAGACAGGGTTTCTCTGTGTAGCTCTAGCCGTCCTGGAACTCACTTTGTAGACCGGCTGGCCTTGAACTCACAAAGAGCTGCCTGTCTCTGCCTCCTCAGTGTTGGGATTAAAGGTGTGCATCACCACCTCCCGGCTTAGCTTCCTTCATCCTGCCCTTTGAAATAGCCAATAATTGTTCCTGTCTTAGTGAAGTGGCTCAGTGATGACACCCACACAACAGGGCTCACCCTTGCTTGCAAGTCTATGGTCAGGCCCTTGCTCTACTGTTATAACAAACCCCACCTCTACGCACTGGGGTACCACCCTGCCTGATGATTCCAGTAAGGGCCTCAGCTGCAAGATGAGGTACTCACAGGCCCCTCTCTCAGCATTCAAACAGCTGGGAACCTGGGTCCCTGATGGTGTGTACGTATGTACGTACATGTACACACACACACACACACACACACACACACACACACAGAGAGAGAGAGAGAGAGAGAGAGAGAGAGAGAGAGAGAGAGAGAGAGAGAGACAACCTTTCCTACAGGGATACTGAATGTGTCTGATCTGAGCATACGGCTTCACTCTCCCTAGGAGTGAAACTGACCATACCTACATGCACCGCGAGAGCAGTATCCCCAGTCTTCAGAATTTAGGAAATTGCCACATTCCTTGTCTCTGCTTCTTTGCTGTTGTGAGAATGGGAAGTCTTCTTTCTCAACAAAGGTCCCCTGCTGGCAGTTACCTTTGCCTCATCCCCCTGCCCCACTCCTGAAGGACTTGCAGAGGAGGCTTGTTTGCTTAGGCAAGAAACCTGCACCACTACAAGCACCTGTTCCTCATAGCAAGGGCCAGGAGCACAACTAGGCCTGGGTATAATGGATTCCCACCGAAGATTCTAGAAGCTGGTGCAGGTTGGGTCTAGGCCTGAGTGGATCACTGGCCTAGCCTGTGTGCCAAGATTTCTAATGAAGTCCTCAGAGAGCCTTGCTGTGGCTATATTATACCTGCTTTGGTACTGGATAGTACTGACAGTACTGCTCCATATGAACTGGTTCATATATTCTTAACATGAGAGGTCAGTGTCACCATCATCCCCATTTACAGATGGGACATGGATACTCTGAAGGGTTAAGCAGCTTGCCAAAGTCAGCACAGCTGATGAGATCTAACACTTGGTGTGTCCCCGTTGGTAAAGACAGAGTTAATCCTGGAAGTATCAGCATCTGTACATATGAGGAGACAATACTGCCTCAATGAAGCCCACCCACCCTCACAGCTCTGGGCCTCAAAACCTATAGAGCTCATGGCAAAGACACAGACTTAGGGGATTTTTCTGGTGGAGGTGAGGGGCCCTAGGAGGTACAGAGTACAGGGGCCTCACCTGAAGCTGGGCAGAGCCTGGCATTTGCCCCATTACTTTTCTAGTCCTCAGAATTCTCTGCTTCTGTGGGAACACGATAAAGGCTGGAGCACGTGCTTGAACAGTCCAGAGGACACTGGGCAAGACCCAGCTTGAAGAGATCTACAGACCACACCAAGTCCCAAAGTCCTACTAGACAAAAACACTAGCATCATGCTTAGGCCATGCTTAGCAAGCCTGGGAGCAACTATAATCTGTAACTGGATCTTGTGGCTGTAGCTTGGGAGCCCTTTGCCAGGAGAGACCCTGCTTAGTCCCTTTACTAAGAGAAGATGGGATGCCTCAAAGTCCTGTGTCCCAATGACCACAGCTTTTCTTGGCCTACATGAGACCTGTAGTGGGCTACAGTGGACTCTAGATGATGCTTGTCCTGTTGTCCTGGTTCCCCTTATGCCAGCTCCAGTAAGCAATGAGAACAGCCTTCTCTACTGCTTCAGCTGAGGTTCTCTGCTAGATGACTGCCATGCAGGAAGGCCTCCCTCCTGGCCTGAGCACCTCCACCTCTCATATCTGGTGTTACAGGTTCCCGTGCTAGAACACTGTGCAGATGTGCCAACAGGCCTAACCACCCAACCTGGGTATCACGATTCTAGAGGCCACAGGGACAGACAGCCTGCTTTAAAGATCATGTTTAATACAAAGCCTTATTCCTTCCCTGGCCCCAGATCCTAAGGCCTTCCCCACAAGCTCTCACAGAAGACTTCCAGTAGGACCCAAACCTTCCTGCCTTCTGGTTCTGAGGTGTCTTCTACCTACAGTATTAGTTCCCAACCCCCAGTTCAAGGTAAAAGCTATTTCTTCCTCCACTTTCCTTGGGCCTCCATGACCCAGTCACTGGGATATGGGAGCATCTTGTCCCCAAAGGAAATTTGGGATCTAGAGTTGAAATAAGAACCCAGCCACACCAGCCAGCACTCTATCTTCGTGTCCAGGCTAGATAGTCATCAGCAGAGTATAAAAGACTATCCCATCCCCCCCCCCCCCCGTAGCCTTGAGCTTTTCATTTTCACTGCATTTTAATTTTACCACACTTATTTATTTACACACATGGGCACATGTGGACGACTATGGAGGTAAGAGAACATCTTGAGAGTTTGTTCTCTTTCCACCAGGATCAAACATAGGCCATCAGGCTCAGCATCTTACCAGCCTTTTTTTTTTTTCTATTTCTTTTTCCATTGTATTCTATATATATATGTATATATGGTACTTTTTTCTTTTTACATATGCATTTATATTATTACACATATATACGATAAACCAAATGCAGCAAGAACCATGAAATGATCAGGAATTACATGTTACATTCATAGTGTTTTGCCTATTTGTATTTGGCAACCTTGAAAAAAATCTTTCCTATCTTAATGAGTCTAAAATTCTGAATGTAAATCAATTATCTATCATATCTCATCTCTATCAACTTAAAACATCTATCTATACCTAAAAACAGCTTAACCCATAAACAACTAAACTTAATTGTAAAACTAAACTATCTGGTCTTCAAACCCATCAGAGACTTGAGAAGGAATAAAATTAATTACTGCAATAGACAGAAAGTGCAGGTTAGCAGCTTCCAAAATAAGAAAATGACAGAGACAGTGTGCTGCCTGATCAGTCACCCAAAACTCTCTATAACCTTGCCTTCATTTTTTTCCCCATATGCAGCTCATCCCTGCCATTGATGAAAAGTTAAAAATAAGAGAAACCCAAATTCAAGACATTAAGAACTACAAGCCACTGTAGGGAGCCAACTGGTTCACTGATTCTTATGTTTTCCTAATACTAAAGTCTAGACTCTAAAGCCGAGGGACCAAATGCATACACCTGGCCAAGCCCTGCCCTCCTCACCTCAGCCACCTTCATGTTAGCATGTGTTTTTTATCTATTTTATTGGGGTTCTTATCTCTCTACCTCCATAATCTACCCCAATTCCTTCTAACACCCCAAGACCAGGTAGGAGAGAAAGGTTAGCGGGGAGAGAGGGCATAGTTCTCTTTAGGCTACTTCCTGCTGATTAGGTTCATCAGATGCCTTGGGGTAAGCCCAGTCTTCGTAGTCAGGATAACTGCAACTTCTTGTCAAGCCACAACAGCAGCAACCAGGCGCAGCAGAGGGGAGCAGCAGCAGCCTTCTTCCTTGGAACATCTCCCTCCCTCTCTGGGCTCTGGCATTTATTCCTTCTCTGGAGTCCTCAAAATTAAACTATCTGCAACTGGTAAAGACCACACCCCCTCAGAGCCCACACAAGGCAGTCAGCTACTGTGAACAATCTAAATCAGCTCCATACCCAACACCTGGGATTAAAACAAAACATAGTTACATAACGTTACTGAGTTTTTTAAAAAACTAAAACTCCCAATCCACCCTGGCCTCTGGGACACTAGGAACTGGTCCTACGAATGAGCCGAGCAAGGAAGTGACTGGATCAGAGTCTCCAGTGAGGTGGATCTTCAGGATCAGTTAGCCCCAAGCCCTTTAGACTGTCTCCCCATTATTTACACACAAATATGGACTCCTTGGTACAGAAAAAACAGATCTAGATAGAAACTACCTGACCACCCTCTCACATCCACAGCATACCAGGACCTGGACCCAAAACTCAAGGGCTAACATTCACTCAGCAGGAGGGAGAAGATCTGTGTACAAGTACCACAGGAAGCTGTGTACAAGAGTGGCAGAGTCATGGCCGGTGTTTAAAGTGTGCCTGAGCAGACATGGACTCAGACTGTTCTAACAAGATGTGAGAGGTCAGGCAGCCTTGAAGACCAGTCTGGACAAATTCTAACACACTTCCTGTCTAGAGTTCTGCTGCCTGGGGCCCTATGTTGAGAATAACTCTGGGTTCTAAAAAAAATGCCATGTAAGCACTAGGTGACAGGAACTATACTACTATACAAGCCATGGCATCTGTTCTCAACTCCAAGAGCATAATGAGGATGCACACACTCAGGTGGTGGAGTGAACAGGTAAAGGTAGAGGAGAGGCTAGGACCACATAGCTCGGAGAACTGGGTACCACCAGGGGATGAGGCACGACCCAATGACCCAGTATTCCACTGACATCAATGTTTTTGTCTGATGTTTTTTGTTGTTGTTGTTTCCTCAGATTTTTGCTCCAAAGTCTTGAACTCCATTGTGAAGCCAGGATTCCCCAAAACAATAAAGACCAATAACCCAGGAGTGCTTAAGGCAGCCAGGCACAGTGTGGAAAAGTTCAACAATTGCACAAATGACATCTTCTTGTTCAAGGAGTCCCATGTCAGCAAAGCCCTGGTACAGGTACGGAGCTAGGACCAATAGCTGACACTTCATAACAGTGCTGGGGAGCTGAGCCACATAACCCATTGCCTACAACATTGCAGCAGAAGGAGTTGTGCCATAGCCCAGACCAGTGCCACCCAAAGCTGAGCATGACAGCCTGGGACCTTTTCTTAGTAAAACCACCGAACCTCTGGCCAGAGCCCATCAGTGACAGTAAGGAATTGGTATACTGAGGCTGACAGAGAGAGCACATCAGCACCAATCAGAGCTGCCCTGCCAAGGTCCAGGGTCTGGGTCATATGCTGTCATTATCCCTCATCCACAGTCCACAAAGCCACTGCACTATTTTCCACTGGATCCATTCATTTTCCTCCTAGAACTGAGCCCAATCCCCTCTCACACCTACAAACCTGCTCTTCCTCCAGCCTGCTCAAGGTCACCATCCAAAGCCAGACTTCTTGGTGATTGATTATATTCACTCAGAACTTTCCTTCCCAGGGAACCTCAGAAGGTACCAAGAACATGTGTTAAGATACACAGCACTCTGCTAACACGTGAAGCTGGCTTCAGAGGATGTGCAGTGTGTGCTGGAGCCTAGAGGGAAAGGGCTACTGAAAGGCCCTGCTCTGAGGATGGTGGTTTTACAGAATTGACATCTGTTCTGGACAACAGGGCCAGGGTGGCTTCTATAGTCTTTTGGCAACTATAAACTCTTTAAGAGTGTAATGTTCTTTGAGAAAGAATGCTTCAGGCACACTCTGGTATGTGGCACTATCCGCACTCTAAGGACCAGCCTCAGACAGTCAGATATCTCGGCCTGAGTGTCCAAGGTCCCCATGAGGAGGATGAGCATTATCCCTCTGTACATGCTATTTGGTTAATACTGGGACTAAAAGTTGAGGAGCTTTCCAACTACACAGAAACCACCAACAGGGAAAAAGAACTAAGTCATGTCTATATCTGAGTAGAGAAGGGCTATTTTGAAACTCAAAATAAATCTGTTCCCTTTAACAGTGGAGAAGCCAGCAGATACCATGTATGCCAACAAGTAATACAGACATCAGCAAGCTTAACATCCATTTAAACACCTCTGAGGGTTAATGGGGGCTGTCTGGTATGTTGAAGTAAGATGACAAATAAGAGGGAGAGGGCTGTCTGTCTCTACCTATGGCTGTGGGAGAGGGCTGTCTGTCTTTACCTGTGGCTGCGGCAAAACCCAACCTGGTATTTCTCCAGAATGCAAAGTTCTGGGCAAAAAACAGCTACCTAAAGGAGCCATGAAGCACTACCAGCAGGCAGGGAAGATAAATAGCTGAAGTCCAGCTTTGCTCATCGCAGCTGCCTCCCCAGTGCGCAGCTTCTCAGCACTCCCTTACCTGCTGTAAGGCATGCCTCACCACTCAGGGAGGCAGTGACTCCCTTGCATCTTATGCCAAGTAATCTAGTTCTTAGGTCTTTGGTTTCCTCAGGTCGTGAAAGGCCTGAAATATATGCTGGAGGTGGAAATCGGCAGAACCACATGCAGGAAGACCGTGCATCCTCATCTGGACAACTGTGACTTCCAAACCAACCCTGCCTTGAAGCGGGTGAGGCAGAAGAACCTGTCTACTGAGTCCTGGCTCTCAGCACCCAGCTCACCTTTCAGGGCTGCCACATACTTCCACACCTCACACACAAGGAGATAGTCCCTCCTGAGCATGAACACATGGCAGCAGGGGGCAGGCACTCTCTCAAGGGGTGAAAGGAGGTATCCTCCCACTCCTCACATGACCTAAACTACCTGACTTTCACTTCCTGAGGCCTCTTTGCAGAGAATGCGGTGAATTTGGGATAAGGAGACTCCAGCAGGAAAAGTTTGCAAATGATTCAGAAATCATATACAACACGTACATATCTAGAGCATGTTATAAAATATGACATGTGCTGTATTACTACATATGATCTCTCTACAGAGAAGAAGCAAAAGCTTTGTGGGAAACTTTAACATGTCCTAATCATATATGAGAAGTACACGCTCTTGAATCATTCCACCTTTTAGTAGATTTGAAGATTTTCATAATGAAAGTTGGTGATGGGTAAGGGGAGAATACGTGCACATGCAAACACCTGCACACAGCTCCCAGTTGCCTGGCACACACAAGCAGGACTAAGAGAACTGTTCTGGGTAGCAGGCTCTCTTTAGCAGCTGGGGTCCTAAGCTGAGCCCTTTTTTGTTTCAGATTCTACACTGCTACTCTGAAGTCTGGGTCATCCCCTGGCTCCACAGTTTCGAGGTGCCTGTTCTCCGCTGCCACTGACTTCTGCCTCTTCAGCAAGACCTCGGCTGTGATAAATATATACTCATGTGCTCCCCACTCCTTACTTTCCACCCCAGCCTGGCTGTCTCAGATCCTCAGGGGCCTCTTACCAATGACCAGACAGAAGCGGAACGGGTCATGAGGTGGCTGGAATAGGAGAATATGGTGCCCTCCTGGCCAAAATTAACGGTCTTCATACTTTCTTCTAAAATTAATTCTTCTGGTGCTGCATGCCTAGATTCAGGATGTGGGCACAGAGAGCACCCTTTGATGGCATTACTAGAGCAGGGCAGAGCAAAGCAGATACAGTCAACAAGGTGGTCCTGTGGGAGGCCTCTTGATACCTGACTGCATGAGCAGATTCTCTATCCATCTCTTGTCTACTCTTAACATCTGTTGAGACCACTACTGACGGGGATGGCTTATCATTAAGTAAAAAGCTGATCATCTAAAAGCAATACCGTGTATGCCACCCTTTACTGGAAGCCAGGAAAGTAGGTGACCTGGTAAATTTAGTTTGTTTCCATAAAACCTAAGAAGGCTTCATGTAGTGATAAACTGCAAGCATAAGTGTGCTGAAGCCCTAAGCAACTGGCCCAGACCTTGGCATCAACAGGGGAGCAGCACCCACAGAGAACAGAGAACTCTGGAAGCATTTCTGAAGGAAAAGCCATGAAGGCTAACAGTTTAGGAGTACTCAACACACAGGGTAAGGGTCACACCCCCTCAAAGCCACCCACTGTGAGACAGAGCATGACTGGAGCCTGGATGAAGGGCCATAGAAGGGCTGTGAGGTGGGGGTGTGGGTACCTAGAAGAATGACACGGCAACCAAGGGCTTCAGAGCACTGGGAACTTGGGAAAGACAGCAATGCAACTTGAGCTGGAAGACACATGGGGTGGAGCAGAGGGTAAACCCAGAATGAGCTGGCCACCAGGTCTCACAGCCTTCATTCTGAGGGAGCCGTGACTGAGTAGTACCAAGGAGCCCCAGGGTGGACAGAGGGGACACTCACTGAACTTCTTCTTTGAGCTCTCCTTAAACTAAGAATGCAAAGCAAAATGATGTGGGCACCTGAAAGCATTATAGACTTGATAACAAGTAAGGAAAACAGATCTGCACCCAATGCACACGGCAATGTTACTGCTTTAACCCTCACTACAGGACAGCACAGTGATCTGCTTTGGTGTTCTTCAAATTCCCTTTAATTTTTGTCCTGACTATTTTAATTTAGGGACAGTGATAGCAGCAATGTCACAAGGCATCAACTTCACTTGGCAATTTGTGAAGCAACTAAAGCCAATTCTTGAGAAAGGCAGTAGACCCCAATATAACCAAGTAGAGTGTCACAGGGTGTACAGCCGGAGCCCTTAGGAGGCAGCTGTGTGATGTCCATGATCAAACAGTATGTGAAGGGTCCCATGTCGTGGTTTTCCTATATATCAATGAGAAAACATCAAGTTCTGGCCTACCTGTCTCCCTTTAGCCATCCAGAACTTTACAGAGCTCAACTCTGATGCTCTAGAGCTTCCTCCAGCCACATCACTGCACATATCCTCACCAGGTAGGTACATGGTGCCAGCTCCATTACTGTTTGTTTCAGATATCTGCTTCTGTTCAGGTTAGCAACCTTGTAGGTGGCACGTAAGCTGGCTACAGTTACTGTCCCATAAAACATCACTCTCTCCACTGGCCATGAGAACTCCTCACACCACTGTTACCCAGACCACTGTATACCCTCTCAGGCATTTTAAAAGATACTGATGTGCCACCAAGGTCATGGCCCAGCCCTGTGACTTGCAAACTGCAACAGCCACTGCCTCAAAAGCCTTGATAAGGCCATTTGTCTCCTGTCTAGCCTTACAGAATATTTCTCATTTATTACAACAAGGCCAGCTCAGTCATCCACTGGCCGTGACACTAAGCAGTCACCATCCATACAAGACCATCCGTCTCTACATCACTAAGTCAGCATACGCAAGCTGGGCACGATATGCATAGTTCTAGCTACCCAGGAGCTGGAGTAAAAGAATGGCTTGAGCCCAGGTACCAGGTATCCGAGACAGGCCTGTACAACACAGAAAGATCATGTCTCAAAAAAATAGTAAGACAGTCTATGTGAAAAACTCTCAAAATTATACATAACCACTCTGTAAAGGTGCTGCTCATACAAACCTCAAAAGGTACTTCATTACACTGTCAAGCAAAAACTTGGTCCTAGAAGTTTTGAAACAGTATCAAGGCAAATTATTATTTGATTAACATTATAAGCATATTAATAACTCATAATAAAGAATATTCCCAAGAAAAGCATGCCATTTAAGACAACCCCTTTAGCACTACACTAATTCCAAGTTACCAGATAAACACAGGAAATGACACTTGGGAGCTGAAAGCAACAGCTCAGTCAAAATCAAGAGTCCTTTGCTAAAAAATGTAAAAAAGTAAAAGTGATTTAAATTTAAAAATGACTCTCTAGGCTCTGTCACACAAGCCTTCAAAGTGTCCTATATTGGCAACATCTACTCTCAAAAAAAGTGATAATTTTCTAGAAATTCTGTGATTTATGACTAACTTAGTAACTTAGAGAAAAGGAAAACAGTCTTTACAGCAGTTTCCAATCTACTAAGGACTTTTATCTGATCTGCCTATTGAACTACTTCTTATTTTACATTGTGCTTCTGCAACTTGGTTTTATGTTTGGATTTTTGTTGTAAATGTCATGTTTTTTCTTTAATATCTCCAAGAGTTTGATCCTTAGACAGGGCAAAATAATATAAGCCCTATAACCGTGATACAGATTTTACCAAATATATTATTTTTAATAAAATATAATTTTTATTAAACCGAAAAAAAAAAAAATAAAAAAAAAATAAAAAATAAATAAATTCACTAGTGAGAATTTTGCTCTAAAGGCAAAACTCTCTTCTCAAAAACTGAGCCAATTTATAGGACTAGAGAGTCTACAGATGCATTTGTACCGCTAGCTATGAATGGGGCATATCACTGCTATTAACACTATGTAGAAGACTGCTCAATTTTCTTTCCTATAAAGTTCCATAGACAGTACTGACAGTTGTTTAGCTGATGAAACGTGGGTTGCATTCACTGGTCTGAAACCCATCTGACCACAAATCTACTGTTGCTGTATTTCTATAAAGCCAGTCCCAAGGAGGTGACACAAGATTAGGAAAGACAATTCAAACTTCAGCTGCTTCTCCAATTGAACATGAGCAGTGTGGGGAGGAGAGGGGCCAGCTAATGGTTTTCATTTACCTCAGCTATTGACTCTTTTTCAATGTTTACATTAACTATTCAAAATATTGTTTCTGTCAAGTTTCTTCAAACACTTCCAGAAACACAATTTTCAGCATTCTCACACCCAAGGAGGAGGGGAGATAAAAGGTGCCAACAGCATAAGACACAAACAAAGGAGAAGGCCAACAACATATCTGGGATGAATCAAAACTGGGAGATACCACCTGAGAACCCGGGTGCCCTGAGAGGGCCCCTAGATTCACTTATAAACAAACTGGATGGCTGTTTAGCCCTAAAACAATACCCTTTCCATGTCATGCTGACACTGTTAAGTAATTAAAACAGAAAAATACAATAATTAAAGTAAAGAAGAAATTCCTGGGCCATTTCATCAAAAGGAATAACCACCAGAAAAGTGTATTTAATATTATTTTTATTATTATCAAAATTAAGACCAGTGTATAAACATACTTGCCAAGAAATAAGCAACTCTGAGCTTAGCACACATTACATCAACAAGTCGCTGCTCACATCTGTAGGTCTAAAGCACCCCTGTGCAGACACAAACTCGCTGGGTCACCCAATTCCAGTGGACGAGGTAGTCACAGAAAGAAGTCCAATGAAATCCTCTTGGCCACTGAAATAGGAGTCTGAAATAGGACACCCTCTGACATGAAAAGGGGCTTGCAGAGGGAAGGCATCCCGTTACTGTGGAGGAATCCCAGGAATCCAGGTCTGCTCACACGTACCACATGGCCCCTGAGAACAAGGGGCTCCTGCCAGCAGCCTCAACACACCGGCAACTATCACTTCCACACCACCCCCAACAGCATGACCCCACTTTAGAATAAAGACACTGAAGGCGGCAATCAGAGCCAATGGCAACAGAAAGGTCCTTACACAGCTAATCACCTGTTCTAATAATCAAACCCTGAGCCCTGTGACAATTATATGAAATTTCCCAAGTCTTAGAGAATTTTTATTTAGCATAATTTTTAAAGAGAAGACGGCTTCCCATGAATTGTCTTCCCCATAGCAGATAGAATATTTCCCTCTAAAAGTGACAACAAGTCCAGGTTGAGAGGTACCTTGGGGGCCAACCGTCTCCTGGTTGCAGCAGCTACTCTTGCACTTCCAAGAACATTACAGGAGCACAAGGACAGAGCTAGTCCACATTTCCTTCCAGATCTATGGTGGCTGAGTGTGAGGAGTCCCAGCATGCAGTGGAGTGGCTGCTGGGCTGGCTAAATAGACTGGAGGCTGAGTCTGCAGATGAAGGGAGACCTGAAGGAGCCCAGGTACAGGTGTCCATCATGTTCATGTGCCTCACTCACATAGGTGGCCACCAGTCCGTCGGGATCGTGCAGGCTTCTCCGGAAGGCACCGCTGTCACTGACTTCCAGGACCAGGCTATACCGTGGCACAAACTTCATCACTGTCTCCTGACTGAACAGCTGGAAGCAAAGTACCAGGGAGGAGAGCTTACCTTCTGAATGCAAGCAAACTGATCACACAACCTCAAATCATCTAAATGTAGCCCAGCACCCTAGGAACAGGGAGGTGCTACAGGGTAGGAGCAGAATCATGGCCCCCCATTCCCATGCAGATCAGACCACGAAGGCCAAGCTTGCATGGGGACAGCAATGGCTTAGCTAACTGCAGAAAAATACAAGACATATTCCAAGAGCTCACGACACTAGAAAGGCAACTTGAGAACTGTCTTTGCCTACCAGAACACTTGGGTAAAACCAGCACAGCCTAAACACAGGAAGCCACAAGTCTACTACCTGGGTTTAAAATATTCAAGGAGTGCAAGAGGCAAATAATGGAGTTTTAAAAGCCTTTCACACTCACAAAGAGACTAGGAAGATTAAGTTAGTATCCTATTGGTATTACCTCTAAATATCTTCCTCGAAGCTTGGCCTGCAGTCCCTATGGGCATCCCCCTGCACAGAGTACTAAACTGGGCACCTCTGAGTACAGCTACAAATATGTGTAGCCTTGTGATGGTCATAAAGAGTTTAAGCAGAGAAATCCCACGGAGAGACATACATAATTTCTGGCAATGAAGACAGATACTGGAAAGGACCAACCCTGTGTAGAATTTAAATCCAGGCCGGAGTCTCCTCAGATTGCAGCAATGGCTCTAGCATGGTTGTACTTATTCGAGAAATTGATTAAATAGTAAACATGGTCTATGCACAGTGGCATGCACCTGTAACCCCAGGACTTGAGAGGCAGAGGCTGGTAGAAAGCGAGTTCTATTCGAATCTAGGCAATTAGTAAAATCCTGTCTCAAAAACAAAGAAAACCTATACATGATAAGGGGACCCAGGTGCTTCACAGTTTAGTTACACTAGAGGTAATCTGCATAAGCTAACTATGGCTTTTAAATTTAAGTAAATACAATAAATAAAAAAGCATATGCTTGCATTTCCTAGCTTTGCCCCTGAGGGACCTATGAATGTGCTGACCAAAAAGATGAATACTTGGCATCCAGAAGCCCAAGCACTCCCCAGAGAAATGGCCAACTTCTGAACAGGGAAAAATGCAATTCTGGTATTGTGTAGCCATTTTCTCATAATTAAAACATCCCCTCCTAGAGACTGGAGGGAGGCTCATAAGATCCAGGAAGCCAAGGAGCCATGAGACTCACTGTGCATGGAGAAGGGCAGAGCAGGCTGAGAGCCACTACAGATGGACAGCTACAGGACTAACTGGGAGGGGTGGCTTCTGAAGTCAGCAAGGCAAAATGAGAAAAATATTCAGGAGCAAGAACACAAAAGGAAGAGAGAATGAGGGCTCAAATGTTTCAACTTCTATTTAGGCTAAAGAATAAAATCAAATTATAAATCTAAGGGAGTCCCTTTGTCAGTAAAATACTTACCACTCAAGCACCCAGGTAAAAAGCCAAAAGTGACAGCAAACGGCCAGTGCTGCGGACATGGAAGCAAGCAGATCCCTAGGGCTCAGAGGCTGGCCAGCCCTGCCTACCTAATGAACCCCAGATGAGAGACCCTGTTTCACAAAACACAACAGTGGCTCCAGAGGACTGACCCCTATGGTTGGCATTTAACCTTCACACATATGCACACATCTATACGTGAACACAGAAATGTGCTTAAAAGCAGGGATGACAAGGTACCAAATATTCCAACTATAACTGGGTGTTGAGAGCTATTCAGGTCAATAAACCATGAGACTCATTTCATCTTTCTTTTGGAATTAGTTTTCATAATTACCTTAAAAATCATTCTCTTAATATAAGGCTTCTCAGATAAGAAATCCAACATCGAAAACCCAGGATTAGCACGAATGGTTGCAGTAGCAACCCAGTATCCGCCGGAGCTGCTGGGACGGATATTGTCAGGAAATCCAGGCATGTTCTCCACAAACATATCTGCTCCTCCTTTCATCAGGCCAGACACATAGACTCTGAAAAACATGGCCAAGTAGGCAATGAGAAGAAGAAAAAATTTTAACACAAAACTGATCTTAATTCAAATAAATGTATGGAAAATACTATACATGTGTCTTGTCATGAATGCAAGCAGGGCTGGTGACAGACATCTTGAGGACCACACAGGCAGGAAAAATCAAACCCTACCTTACAGGGAAATAGACTGCAGGCTAAGCAGATGGCGTGAAATCAAGACACTCTGGACTGTGACCCTCACAAAGGCTGAGGCATAGGAAGGAAGCCCAGTCTAACTTCAACTTTCTCACCATTACATAGAAAGGGGGCGTGAAGCATCCAGACATTCATCCACCTCATTTTTATCCTACCACAGGTCATGGCAAACTTTAGAGAAAAACTGACAGCTCTGTTCATACCTTCGTATCCTGGCCATGGTTGTCTCTGCCACCAGAACAAAGTCTTCCTCAGGAGAAAGCTGGACTCCATTAGGGAATTGCATCTGGTCCAACAAAACCTTCACTTCTTTTGTCACGGTATCATACTCCAAGAGGCTATGGGAAGTCCAACACAGTATCACAAGGGGGAAAAGCCCATGTGAGGGGGGGAAAAGGGGGAAAAAGGAAAGTGATTCAGCCTCCCACTGAGTTATAACCCAAGTCAGGGATCTGTGTGGACCTGAACCCAGACTGGCTAGTAAGGGCTCTCCCAGTCCACCGCAGATCCAGTGTCCCCCTTGCTGACAGTGCAATGAGGGCCAGTACACCAGCCTTTAGAGGCATGACCTGAAACCCAGGCCTGCTGGTGGACCTCGCCCACTCTGTCTAGAACCATACCCATGGATAGACTTCATTTTATTTCCTCTGAAAAGGGAGACCCCCGTGGGGCATCACGTGACTCCAGAGCACTAAGGTCTTCCTCCTAGATTTTGACACACTGTCCTGAGACCCTACTATGGCTTCTCGCAGAAACAAGGACTGCCCTTGTCACCTGCGGCTAATCCCCTAAGAGAAGAAGGCCTAAAAGGAACACTTGCCGCCCATCATCAGTGCCCTCCATCACCAGGAGCAGGTAGTCCCGTCTCTGCCATTTGCTGCTGGAATCTGTGAAGTAAATCTTCCTTCCATCCCGAGTGACAGTGAGATCATTCACAAAGGACATTTTCTTGCCCTCAATGGGAGTCTCAGAGGACAGCAACAACTTCACTGCACCTGAAGTTTCAAAAAATTAAAGATTTATCGTCATTTTAGGAACTTGCTTCTTGATAATTTCACAATGTTAATCAATACAACTGATGTCAAGAGAAAAAACTAAAGCAAGGCTTTCAATCCCCTAGCTATCATCTCTTAGTGACAATCTTTTGGGTTTTTGCTTTGTTTTTAAACTAAACTTTACTAAAGGCAGAATATATCTGCGAGGATGAAGAACACAATCTTTAATTGAGACCAACAAACTTAGGGAAAAAAAACTATTAAGTGCAATAAATAGATCTAGTACTATTAGCTTGAGAGTGAAAAATATCAAGTATTCCATTTATCTGCTTTTACATTAAGCAGCAACAATACTGAGTTTTTAAAACTAAGCAGAAATGAGGGACACCCTGCAGTATTAGGTATGAGAAACAGAGACGAGAGAAGGGCTTGAACTTAAAAACTGGAACAAACTTGGACAATACAGTGAGACCCCACAGCTCAAAATTCAAATAACAGAAAGGGCATATATTATATATACTATTATTTAACCCTATCCAAGAATCCATGGGCAAGGTCCACTATTAACCTTCCCTACTACACAGAAAACAGAACAGAGAGGCTGGGTAACCTCCCCGGTCATAACCACCAGAGAGCAAAGGACAGTCTGCAACGCCTGTGCTCTAGCCCCATGCATAGATTGTGTCCTCCATGGGGAGAGCACAGAGTACTTATTGTAGTACCAGTTCTGGTAAGATCATCACCAGGGAGAAGACAAAGAGCAGGAACTGTCTAAGAGGGGAAAAAAGACTCTCAGACAGGAGGGTGAGGAGCAGATGCTTACAGCACAACCCTTCTGAGAGCCAGTGGCTAAAACACAGATGCAGAGAAAAACTGGGTAGGAACCAAAGCAGGTTCAGAAAGGGAGCTCTCTGGTAGCCAACACAAGCCAGTATCTGCAGGCAATGCCTGTGGTATCATTTAGTAAAAAAATATTGCAGTTGCCTGAGTAATGTATTTAACAATCTTTTAAAATCTGCTTTATGTATATACGGTATCAAAGAAACAAGTTGTAACATACGTTTCTGAGGATTTACTTCGAACAGTCCCTTGTATGCATCAGCCACAAAAAGAGTCCCATTGGGCCCCGCCCGGATGCCCAAGGGTCTCCCACAAGTAGGTTCATCATCTCGGGTTTCTAGGAAGAAAAACGATAGGAATCGGTGGCTGCTCCAAGATTCTACCTGTGCCCTCTTCAGTGTCCAAGTATCTCTTCCATACCTCCCTAACCAGACACCATGCTGTACAGAGCAAAAAGACCACAGCGTTAGAACCAGACCTGATCTGCAGAGGCTCACTGCAAGGAGCTCAAAACAGGTGCTTACTGTAGGTGCTACCACAGCATATACTCACAGAATGAGCTCTCTGCTGACTGCGAGTGCTCCTGCACCATAAGGGGCGCCCACTGCCCAGTGCTGAGTGCAGGTGTTACTGTGAGGAGTGGAAAGGACAGACTAAAGAAGCAGATTTAGAGTATGAATGCAGGTGCCTGGGAATGCAAAGCTGCCTGAAAAGGACCTCATTAAAATGTCAGCACAATCACACTGAAGAAGATCCTAAATGATTTTTATTTTGGTTTTGTGTGTTTATGTTGTTTCTACTTTGAAATGAAAATGCATCATTTTTATAAAATGTCCCAACTATCAAATCTGTTAAGTAGGCTGTGTAACCTAGCATAAGAAGAGTTGCCTGGTAATCAAGAAGTCCTAAATTTCACCCAGAGTACCACAAAAAATAAATAAAAAATAAAAATTTACAATAATTAATAAAAAGCAGTAAGAATTCTATGGACCATTTTTTAAACAGTGAGATTCTTCTGCTCATGCTTCCAAAGTCTGAATGATTTTAAGGGTACTCAGAACTGAGTAACATACTGAAATCCCTGAGGAGCTACTAAGGAATTACAGATAAGCCCCAGGCAGTCAGGAACCCCCTGCCTTTATATTAAGTACCACCCACACTCACGCCATTAAGAGCTAAAGTTCCCATAAAGCAACCACAAACTGACTGGGATATATTTGAGGGGATGTGGCACCAGGAAGTACATGATAGCTGGAAAGCTGGGACATCAGAGTAACTACCACAGGGTCCATTGGGCACTCCCAGGCCAGACAACCTCCTGGCAAAAACAGCATGTGCCAAATGGTCAACAGTTTTCCAAGAGTGAAAGTGACATGTAGGAAAAAGGAACAGCTTTCTGAATGATGTGTTGCCAACTTACTGCAAGGGCCTGAACCAAACCGGGCAATGGTCTCTATTTCTCCATTTTCAAGTTTTACAACTCGGCCATCTGCTGTGCCAGTAAACATCACATCTGTTAATGAAAACAAAAGTGGGAAAGAGCATTTAAGGACTGGCCACAATGTTTTTTCTAAAAGGGGGTAGCTTGTTTATATTTTAACAGCCAAAAGAAAATAACAATTCTGAAGGCAATGAAAAAAGGATGTATGGGAAATTTTTAAATTCTTAAAATTTAAAGTAACAAGCCAGGGGGTGGGGTGGGGTGGCACACACCTTTAATCCCAGCATTAACGAGGCAAAGGCAGGTGGAGCTCTTTGAGTTCCAGGCCAGACTAGTCTACAGTGAGTCCCAACAGGACAGGCAAGGCTACCTAGAAAAAGCCTATCTCCAAAAGCATTTAAAGTAACAAGACTCTTGAGTTTCTTGAAGGAAACAACTGGCCAAAGCTGTACAAAGAGAAAGACAATATGAACAGACCTATGCATGTTAAAGACACTGAGTAAATAATTAACAATATTTCAAGACAGTAAGCAGCAATCACTGAAGAGTTGACTCACTGCTAAATTCTACCCTAAAAATTTACAGCCAAATCTCTAAAATGTGCTTCAGAAGACAGAAGCCAAAACAAGACTTCTTAACTCATTCTACAAACTACAACTTCCACATTACCCTAATTGAAGACATTAAGAGAAACTACAGACCTGTATCTCACAAACATAGATACAAGAGGCAACAGGAAGAGACTGTATGATTCTAATGCTACAATGTTCTGGAAGCGGCAAACAATGTATAAATTTAAGTCACTAGTAGCCAAGAATTAAAGAGAGAAAGAGAACACAGGTGTATTTTAGGACAGTGAAAATATTCTCTACGATGGCATTACAGATTTGTCCAAATCCATAGAATGCCACAATGCCAAGAATGACTCCTAATTAAAACAGACACTGGGAATAATAGCCCAACTCTGGTCGAAGATGACAACAGTAGAGAGGCTAAACCTGTGTTTGAACCCAACATCCATTCTGATAAAATCTCTACTTTTTGTTCCAGTATTGTAAGCCTAAAACAGATCTTAAAAATAGTTTGCTCTGGTCATAAGCCGAAGGCTGGGGAGCTGCTGCTCATAGATGCTGGAGGGGAACCTACTGCTGTTTTGCTAAGTAGAAATGGTGTCAAACTGCCTTCTAAATATATATGTTTGTACACATAGGTTAGTGCTGCCCTCAGCCTTGATCAGAGCTTTTCTTTGCAGTGTATGGTGGCTAATGCAGAGATTCTCAACTGGTCAAATTACTGAGGATAACTGATTGCTGAGTGCTCAGCCCTCATCCACACTCCAATGCTCAGTAAGCATCCCAGAAGAGGGGACAGAAAGAATGTAAAAGCCACAGGATGAGGAAGAATGCTGTGGAATGCTGTCTTGTGCATGCAACATAGTTGCTACATTCATGAACTCAGAAGCTATGGTTACCTACGTAAGATGGTACCTGTCAACATTTCATCATGGACTAGGGAGGGTTCATGAGTAACTCCCTGAGATGATGCAACTAGCTGTTGCTGAGGGAGAAGAGCAGCTTTCTTCAGTGAAGCAGCCTGTTATGCTGCCCATGCTCTGGTAAGTAACCTCCACCTATATTCTTGCAAACAACCCTACCTAAGCCTAGTGGGCCATTTAAATAAATAAATATACAAACAAAAAGATGTGAAAACAGACTTGTTAGAAAAAAACAAGGCATTCAGAGGAAGTCAAAGAGGATAAGGGGGGATTAAAATGACCAAAATATATTATATGTATGTTTGCAATTATCAAAGAATAATAATAAATAAATATACAAAACTGAAACCATTTTGAGCATTTTTGACAGAGAGTACAAACTCTCATAGTTCATCCTGGATTCCTATTTGTGAACAACTCAAAATTCACTGTCTAGAAAGAATCTCTGCAACAAAGAAAAAAGAAAGAAAGAATGAATCTCTGTACTGTTGCTGCTACAAATTGTCAATGTTAGTGAATAGCATAACTGCTGAAAAACATTTTTAAAATTGGCCCACTCAAAAACAGATAAAATGAAGTATGGTAATTGGTGGTTGCTCTCCTCTAGCACCTGTCCTGAGGCCGTCAGCACCTGCCAGTCTCCCCCAGGACACTCTCCCTCCAAACAAAGCTGCAGCAGCAAGTGCCTAGGTGCCAACTGTGCCTCAGGTCTACAAGAACAAAAGCAGAGAGGTCCTCTTGGGTCCACACCAGAAATGTCACCCAGTACACAGATCCTCAGTATGGAGAAGGGAGAAGGCAGTAAGGCAGCAAAATCCACCAGCCAACACTTACAAGTTCCAGTGGAAACAAGTGTTTGGCTCATTGCCAGAACTGATGAAACTTACTAACAATGCCAAGATCTTCTAAGAGAAACAGAAGTTCTACCTTGAAGTATTTTCTCTTACTGAAAAAGAAGAGTTTACTCCACAAGCCACATAACAAAGCGACAATGGCAGAAAAGAGCAGCCATTGTGTCTCAAGAGATAAAGAGCAGGTACAGGGTAAGAGTTTATCAAACACTTGTGCAGCAGTGGCCCTGGCCAGTTGAGAAACGAAACATAGGTGCACACAATGTCCATAGTCACTGCCCAGGTAAAGTAATAGACTCAGGGCTGTTGCATTAGAAAGCTGCCTCTCAGAAATCCCCACCCCAATCAAAGTTTGCTCATCTCATTAACTGTGTTCTTTCAATTCTCATCTGAATGGACCAAAAAAAAAAAAAAAAAAAAAAAAAAGAAATGGCTAACGCCTGGCTGTTAGAATCAAACACATTAACATTAGGCCCAATTCTTGTTCTCAGGAAACCCATGCTGAGATAAATGGGTTTAGTGGAAATACTGAGAACCACTCCTCTTCACTTCAAAATAAAACCTATGCAAAACAAAGACAAAGTGAGCAAAGAGCTAGGGTGCTATCAAGTAACACCTACCTAACTAAATAAATGAACTCAATGTCAGTGTCTGCATTTGTCTTTATGCTCCTCACAATACTGAGCATAAAAAAGTGTTCTGTAAAAATTAACTCAAAATCATGTAGCTGGGCATGGAGGTGTATGTATACTTTTAATCCTAGCACTCAGGAGGTAGAGGCAGGTAGACTGAGATTGAAGCCTGGTCTACAAAATATCCAAGGCTACTCAGAGAAACCATTTCTTGAAAATCAAAACAAACAAACAACAACAACAACAACAAATGGAATAAAAATCAGACAGAGAAAATAAAGAGAGCTGTTCCCTTGAGATACTCACAGCTGAGATGCAAGCCCAGAGGCCCCCCCCCCCCATCCAGAAGCTGTGTGCCACTGCAGCTGCTCCCACAGAACCCACCCACTCTGAGCAACAGTAGCCTGAAAGTCAGCTATGTGTACTCCACAGTCCCGATTTACTTACCCCCGATATTTACTATGGACTCTGGTCCACTAAGTTGGTTTTCAAATAGCCTTTCTGCTTGTCGCAACTTCGTATTTGGTTTCAGAACACCCAACATGAAAGGGGGTTCTTTGAAGCTGCAAAACAATACAATTGCAGGAATTTGTGTATAAAAATACCCATGAAGGAAAATGTTTCCTGAGGACCGGTGGCCTGTCTAACTCCCTATTCTGACATACAGAACATATTCCCAAACCATCCTTGAATGCCATAAAAATAAATGTTAAGGGAGAAAATTCAAGGATATCAGAAAAGAGTATAGTAGAAAATAATTACAAAAATAGAAATATTGCATGTCCCCATACCCTAGACATCCCAAGGGCCTCATCGCCATCCAGGGCCTCAAGACAGTTAGGCTTCCTCACACCCTCTAATGCAGAAAGTCCTGTAGCTAGGTTCTATACCTAGTACTGTGTGCCTGACATGGAGGGAACTCTGTTTACCTTCCACAGCTCACCACCTTCTTGCTTCATGTATAAAGGTAAGGAAAGGAGCAGGCCATGGAACAGCACCAGTGCTCCTGATCTCACACTGGTACACTCTGCTGAGGCCTAGACCATCCTCCCCACCAGAGTAACTTCAGCCAACTTTCCTCCCAACTCATTCCCATCCACAGGAAAGGTGTCATAGCTCCCAGCTAAGGCTGAAGCCACTTCTAAAGACACATGACTGCACCTTCCTCCCAGGCCCTCAGCTGCCACTCTGCCCTGGCAGCGTCTTTTCTCCTCTGCTTCCTCATCCCTACAGTCTATCCTCAATCAAGAAGCTCGCTTCACATCACAGAATCTGTCTGCTGATGCCTGCAAACGCTCCATCTCACTCAGAACCACAGTGACTTCTATGCTGCCCTACATATGTCTGCACTGTACTGCCAGTCTGGTTCTGTTACCTCTCTTGCTTTGTTGTTTCTCCTGCTCCCTACCCCAGCCCCACTTTGTAGGGTCTTGGATACAGGTATCTGTGGCCCTCAACATTAACTTTCTCATAAGCTCCTCTTTCCTCCTTGGTCAAACCTACTCTGAGCACACAATTTAAAATTTGCCACCTCAGATGTGGTACACATCTTTAGTCCCAATACCTGGGAGGTAGAGGCAGGTGGATCTGTATGAGTTCAAAGCCAGCCTAGTGTACAGAACAAGTTCCAGGACAGCCAGGGCTACACAGAGAAACCCTGTCTCCAAATAACAACAACAACAACAACAATAATGCCACTTCCCTGGACCAGTACTTGCTCTAATCTTGTCACTGCATTTATCATCATCTCATGTACTTTTGGATTTGCTTTCTGGTGTGTCTATTGTTTATCTGGCCCCACTAGAAGGGATACTGTATTGACCAGGAATTCCTTCCTGCTTCCCCCTGTTATATCGCAACAACATGGCTGAGAGGCAGTTCCCAATGCATACCACTAATGAGGAGGAAAAGAAATATTTCCCAGCCTCCCCACAACCTTGGCCATTCAGCAAGAAGGAGAATCAAGCCACTGGCCGGTGGCTGAGAATGTGGGGGGTAAAAAGCTCTCTGTCCTGCCCACCGCTCAGTTCATAACAATGTACTTTACCTCCTGTTGCCACTTCTGAGTCAGCACCACATTTGGATTAAATTTTCTCTCCTACCGTTTTACCCTTCTCTCAACTGTGGCTTTCTACCAGCCATGAGGGCAAATTCTTCCAGCTTACCTAGGAAGTTTCAGTACCAAAGGTGGAGGCAGGAAGTAAGTAGTCTGCCTACTTTGGTCAAAAAATTTAGTTGTGACCCTGGCAGGCCCAACCATCAAACAGTGTGCAAAGCAAACCATGTTTGGGCATAACGCCAAGGCTGAAGACGTTCAACCTTGGTTTAGGTCCTTCCACTCAGGAAGTCCTTGAGAAGTGTTTGTGGGCTAGAGAGATGACTCAGCTGTTAAGAGCATTGTCTGTTCTTCCAGAGGTCCTGAGTTCAATTCCCAGTAACCACACAGTAGCTCACAACCATCTATACTGTGATCTGATACCCTCTTCTGGCATGCAGGTATACATGGAGATAGAGCACTCATCTACATAAAATAAATAAATAAAAAGAAGTATTTGTCCCTGCCTATAGGCAGCCTGAGGACAATTTCTGTAGGTAGATAACAAAAAAATTTAGAGCCAGGCATAAGTGGTTCATGCCTATCTTCCCAGCACTCAGGAGACTAAGGCTGGAAAATTGCCACAAGCCACAGGCCAACCTGGGCTACAAAGGGAAACCTTGTCTCAAGGGTTTTTGTTTTGTTTTGTTTTGTGTTTTGGGGGCTTTGGGGGGGTTGGGGTAAGGACAGGGGACAGGCAGACTTGGATGCAAAATGCAAAGGGCAGACAAGCAAGACCCTCATGGCAGTAGTGGACAGCAGAGGAAAGCCACCAGGAAGACATAAGACAATGTCTTGGGGCTTTACCGGACCATCCAGGCCACAGGCAGTGATACTTCCTTACCCCTGCTCACTCTGTGGTGTGGCTGTACTGTTCATGTCCAGTTATTTATCTTTTTGTTGTTGTTGTTGTTGTTGTTGTTTTTCAGCCAGGATCATGTTTTGCTCTTTCCTGTGAGATTAAGTTTACTAAACCCCTTTGCTGGTTCTGCCAACTCTAAGTGTGCAAAGTCTTTTTCACACAAGTGTCCATATCCAGGACACTATCCTGTAGCATGCTGTCTTAGCAGATCTTTGCTCAGCATCCTCCAATCCCAGTTTACCTCTCATGAGCAGGGAAAAGCAGTTGAGTTTTTACTTAGGAACAAAAAGACTCTTTTTTATAGGAGGATATATAGTTCCTAGGCATTTTAAAAATATACTTAGTAGTTAAAATCAAATTTAAGGTTAAAAAATATAGCAATATTTTGGAGAATAGGTTTCACTGCTACCATTTTAAAAATCAACAGGAAGATGAATTCCACTGGCAGCTGAGACTGTCACTGTGTTTCAGAAGTACATATCTTGCTACTTGGGTGAAACTCAAAACTGAGAACTCAGGAGGTCATAAATAAGCCAAAGAACAGCCTAAAGGAATAATCAGGGATACCCAAAGCTAAGAGAAACTAGTGTGTGGCCACACTGAAACCCCAACATTCAGGAAGCTGAGGCAGGAGAATCAATTTCTAGCCTGGGCCGGGATACTAAGTGAGCTTGTCAAAGGAAGGAAAGAAACAAAGAAGGGAGGGAGGGAAGGGGTGTTGGGGAAGACTGACAGAATTAGCATTACAAGACACACATACAATTAAACCAAGTAGGACCCTCACTTACAGGGGAAGAAGAAAAGCCATGCCCCTCACACACTCTGACCTCCTTCAAGTGGAAAGAACGGCCTAAGTGGCCTACAACCACAGAGAGCTCACTCTAAGGCAGGCTTAAGGAAAACTTCCTGGAAGTCACACATGTCCCCAGATGCCTCACTTCTCTGAAGCTGACATCACTAAGTTCATGCTGGCTTTCTTTCTCCTACACTTACCACATAAAACCATACCGACAGTCCCTGTCATTCTGTTCGCATCTCGCCATGTTGTCAAATGTATCCTCAGAGACTCTGTCAATAGAACATTAAGTATGCAAAGGAAGGTGGCTTTGTAGAGCAGGTCTTTGCCTTCCAGTTAACCTTTCTCCCTATGAAGTAACATCAACTGCACAACCAGCCACTCCTGCCTTTGTCTTGCCAACTGCATGGTCTTTCTGGCTACTCATACACCTGTGTGCTCTGAGCTCTCCCAGGAGGTTATCCAGTAACCTGTGAGCCACTTCCAAACAAACAGCCATACCTGCTAGCCCTGCCCTAGCTACCAAGGACTCCACACACCTGGCTAATAGTGATTACAGAGTCTAGGCAGAAGCTGGCAGCTCTGCCCTCCTCCACTGTCTGCCACCCACACAGCTGGGCTCAAACAGAGCCTTTATTTACTTTGTTTTTTCTCCTCACTTCATTGTTAATCTTGAGCTCTCAGTCAATCTACTCTTTTTGCTCTGTTGTTAGGGGCCCATTCTCGTAATTTCTGATCTCTGGAGACTGTCATCTACATCTGACATTCTTGCCTATCAGCTCTCCTTGTCCAATGTCAAATCCTCACTGAGCTGTTTTTCTGTCTGCCATGGCCACATGCCCCCTTGCCAGCAAAGCTTCTTTCCACACACAAACTGGCCTTCCCGGAGACCAAAGGAATTCAGTCAACTACAAACTCACAAACATGCTGTTGGCTGCGCCATTTGATAAGACTAGATCCAACTAAGCTTCTGAATCCCAGCTATACGCACTGTCCACCCCATCTTATTTAAGGAGGCCTGGGTCAATTCTGCTGGGAGTGGACTGAAACATCCTTCTACATGTCAAGTAGGGCCTACGAGAAGACTACCAGACTACCCCCGGGCTAGACAGGAAGTGTGAAACAGTACCCACTGAATACAGATAATTAGAACCACTCCCTCAAGCTGACTAGGCCAGCATTCCTCCTGGACCATACCATGCAAGCTAACCAATCCCATTTCCACAGCAGTATGCACCTTTATTTGTAGTCAGTTTTTGACTGGGGTTTTCAAACCAAGGGTCTTTGCAGTTGGCTAGGCAAGTACTCTATCCACAACCCCCAGACCTGTAGTAATTCTAAATCTACCAAACAAGGTGACTCTCGCCCATATATCCATCTAGGATCAGAAATTTGTTCTCCCTCATTCACTACATTCCCCTGGAATGTAGTGAACCTTAGCTGCCGAACACATTCTTAGTGAACTGAATCCAATATAAAACCTTAATTTTTATATACAAAACACCAATGCATTATTCAGTTGTATACCTTATCTTTGCTTCATAGTGAGACAAAGTTCTTGTCTGAAGTCCTTACAGCTTTATGTGAAGTACTAACTCATCTAAAATAAACTTCAATGGCTTCACTCCCACTAGTGTCTCCAAGGGGAACCAGGACTCTTCAAAAGCTTTCAGTGTGATGATCTGACATTTGCTAATGCAGATTTATTGTGTTAATTCTTTATGTCAATTTGTTAGACTTACCCATGGAATGTTCTTACAAATGGAAGAACAAGGATTTCACTTTACTTCTAGAGGTAGGCGCTGCAAACTGAGTTGAGAGCCCCTTCATGAAAATCTCAACCTACACTTTTCCTCTTTCTCTCTCCAGGCCAAACCACACAGCTCTTCTATAACCAGCCCAAGTTCAGTATCAGTAAACAACAAGAGCCTGACTCTGCCCTGCTGATCACAAGCATGACAATGTTTCCAAGTTACAATATAGTTCCTCACAGGCCTCCACTGGTGAATTACAACTTAAAAGTTACATAGTTACTTATTAAAGAGCTTAAAAACTAGTTACTTACAGAAGCTACATAAGGTGGTTTAAATCATCTGCTACTTCAGATGGACTAAGGTCCGTTATTTGCAGCTCTTAAACTTCCCTACTGTGATTTTTATAGCTATTTCTGTTACAGTGGCAGGGACATTTTACATTTACTGAGTTGTATCTAACTGAACATGGGACTCAACTGCTAAAGAAACAGCTCTCCTTCCTATTCATAAAGAAGTTCCAAGCCACAGTGATTCTATCATAAACCCCACTTGGTGGGGGAACCCTTCCCAAAATTACTGGGTATTTACCTGAGACTCTGAGGATCTATGGGGGACTCCAGCAGCAGCATGGCTCCAAGCAGAGGAATGGCAAGGGAAACAGCCAGCATCAAGAAGGTCATCCGGAAAACTCTGCCACTAAAGGAACTGCCAGAAATAAAACAGAGCGACAATGACAACAGCCACACACAGCAACAAGCCTGGCTGCTCTGGAGGCCTGCTCTGAAGCACACCATTCACCCAGTTTTCCCACTGCAAGGTTTTTTGGTTCAGGGTTAAACTTCAGCAGTCTGTCAATCTTTGTGTAAACTCTTGCAGCTGTGTGAAATACTCTGGTCAGTTACAGTCCAGATATTCTTTCTCCTAGCACAATTTCAAAGGAAAAACTTAAAAGAATTGATGAATACAATGTAAAACAAAGTAATGGGAGAGCCAGGCCCAGCTCACAAACCTTAACCCAGCAGTAGAAGTCTAAAGGAGGATTATACATTTAATGACACTAGGACTACATTCCAAGAGTCTGCCTCAGAACAGGTGGGAAAAAGACTTGCAAGGAGGTGATGGACATATTCACACACTCACCTACAGAGAAGGTGAGGAAACAGGGGTAGGGTAGACTGAGATGTTCATGAAGGAAACAGAAGCCATGCCAACTCTCTGAGCCCCTAATTCCACTTTTTAGGAATTAAAGGAAATCTTTTCCCTTCCTCTGGTAGATTTTGGCAGATGCTCCTGAGGAATTCACATGGATTTTGCAGTTAAAATTCCTAAAAGATAGGTGGGCATGGTGGCACACGCCTTTAATCCCAGCACTTGGGAGGCAGAGGCAGGTGGATCTCTATGAGTTCAAGGCCAGCCTGGTCTACAAAAGTTAAGTCCAGGACAGCCAAGTCTGTTACACAGAGAAACCCTATTTCAAAAAAACAAACAAAAGAAAACAAAATCCTAAAAGCTTTATGAACCTAAGAGCTCACTATCTTTGGTGTCCCAATCATGACAGTGACTAGAACAACTCACACACTGTCCTTCTTATCTGGTTTAAAAAAAAAAAAAGTGACAACCTTTGGCCTCTTGCTAAACCTCACAGAATTATTATCTCCTTATATAAACATTGGAATTTTACTAACCACCTGACATTAAGATTAATTTGAGGGTCAGGCATGGTGACACACATTTGTAATCCCAGCACTTGGGAGGTAGAGGCAAATAGATGTCTGTGCATTTGAGGCCAGTCTCATCTACAAATCGATTCCAGGACAGCTAAGGCCTCACAGAGAAACCTGTCTCAAGAAAGTAAAGAATAAGACTAGCTTAAGGGGTCTGCTGCCAAAGCTGATAACCTAAATTCAATCTTCAGAACCCACATGGTAGAAGAAAATCTTCACACACTGTGGCATAGATGCCTACACAGTTACACACACACACACACACACACACACACACACACACACACACACACACACACACACTTTTTTTTTTAAGTTAACTTGAGCAAAGTAAAATGTAGAAAAAAGTGAAGAACATATTTAACAGAACAGATCTGAGGGAAGAGTTTGGGGAAGGGTTTTGGTTTGACAGACAGTGCCCACTGCCAAAACTGCAAGAACATCAGTAGAACAGAGAGGACGCTACGCCTGCCGTCCACACTAGCAACAGTAGAGAGCGGGAGATGTCTTCACCCAGAGCCCTGTAAAGGGCCATGGTGCTATGTCTCTTCAAGAATCATATTGATGGAACCACACAGCATACAACTTTTAGTAACTAGCCTCCCTCTCTAACTTACAACTTGGCAACTTTAACCCAGAATCCTTCATTCTAATGCTTCTTATTAGCAACTGCCACTTGTCCAGCAATTCTGTCCAGATCTCTTGGTTCCAAAGGTGTCAGCCTGCAGCCTCATGCTGGTCTGTTCTACCACTGTCAGCACGCCCAGGGCTTGGAGGACTAAACAGGCCACACTCTTAAAGCCTCTGCTGCTGTGGCTGTGCCTGTGCCAACCAGGATATCCATATCCTTTAAAGGACACTTACGCAATCATCTACTTCACCTGAAACAATGGAGGAACAGGTTATATAATCCCAGGCCTGTGGTTGTAGTTGTCATTAACCAAAACAAGCACAAAAATCTAACCAAAGTACAGTTTTCTTTCTCACTGCCTTGCAAAACAAATTCTCCTAGTTTGTCTCAGACTCACATGACCCCTTTATCACACTGTTCATTACATGCGACGAAGGGTGTTGGGTATGGAACCCAGAGCCTTGTACATGCTAAGCATGCACTGTCCCATTAAGCTACATTTCCAGCCCCTGTACCTTAAAATTTTAAAATCTCTCAAGTTGGTGATCTGATTCAGAGTATGTGACATTCTACTTGAGTCACTGCCTCTTCACAGCATGGCAAAAGGTTCAATTTGTGTCCAAATTAATTTCAGCCAGGACTCAATGCAACAATGCCTACAGCTGAAAAAGTAGCCAGAATTCCAAAGATGACATGTAGTGGGTATCCCACATCTCCCATCTTGTCAGGATCTGAGCAAGCACCCTTTCTCCACTTTGTAGCCCAAGAGGTGGCACCCAGGGCCTCTTACATGCTAAGCTAACACTGTACCACTGAGTGACATCACTGGACCCCTGGCAAGACTTGCTGGGCCCTAGTACTATTAACCTTTTACAGTTAACAGGATAAAAGCTGAAGAAGATTAGGAGCCCCCCCTGAGTATCCCCCCTTGGGTCTCCCACCTTACCCTCCCCCATCAAGACACCCTTCACAGCTTTTAGTTGGTTGGTTAGTTGTTTGCTTGCTTGGTTTTGGTTTGCTTTGGTTTTTGAGACAGGGTTTATTTATTATGTAGCTCTGGCTGTCCTGGAACACGATAGGTAGACCAGGCTGGCTTCTAATGCACAGAGATCCACCTGTCTCTACCTCCCAAATACTAGGTGGGATTAAAGGCGTGTGCCACAATGCTCAGCATATCCACAGCTTTAAACAATGCCTAGAGATTCTGGTCTATGGGTCCAGAGTGAGCCTGGAAACCCTCTTCCCTGTCATTGGTTCCTGATGCACAGCTGGACAACATTAATCTTATCTAACTTCCCCCCAGACTTCATTATCCAGTTTCTACTAGTAATTTTAATTCTGATGGGTTTTTTGGTTGGTTTGTTGGTTGATTTGTTGGTTTGGTTTTTGTTGTTGCTGCTGGTGGTGGTTTGTTTGCTTTTTGTTTTTAATTTTTTTTTTCAAAAGAGAGTTTCTCAGTGTAGCCCTGGTTCTCCTGGAACTCAGTTATAAACCAGACTGGCCTCCAGCTCAGAGATTCACCTGCCTCTGCCTCCTGAATGCTGGAATTAAAGGTATGTGTTCCTACCACTCAACTGGTCAAGTTTTATGAAAACTTGTCCAGAAAATCTCCCTTGATGATGAAAACAAAGTAGGCACTAAACAGGTATAGCTTCTAAGCACTTGAGATGGAGAGAGCTTGTCACATGAGGCAAACTGCTCTCGAACACTTATTTAACCTAAGGTTAATTCTTTTGACCTCACTACTGATCCTGGGAATTCACAATCCACTTCAAGCCCTCCATATTTTCTCTATGTAGGCTTTCCTCAGTCTGTGCACTCACATAATTTAGCTTAAAGAAAGAACATCTTTATGTTTTCATTTACAGAACACCACACACTCCCATCCTATCCTCACACAATCAACTTAGTTTCCAGATGCAGCCTGAGCAACTTACTTGTTTGTCCAAATCTCTTAAGAAGAGTCTGGAGCAACACTTGCTCCCTCGAGGACACTCACACCCTAAATTGCCTGCAGTCTCTATGGGAAAGGGCACAGTCACAGTGATGCAACCTGTGTTGACAAATGCAACGGCAAAAGCCACACCTTACAAAATCCCCCGACATTTTACCAGCCAAATTTGAAGTTGGTATTCTCCACCTCTCCTTGTGTTTGAACACCAGACCACAGGGCCTTCAAGAGCCACAAGGCTTTGAATCTGTGAATCTGCAGAAAGAAATCTGCTGGCTCCAAATCCATGGGGTTGCACAAGCAACTCTGGATGCCAAGGAAGCACAGAGGCCAAACAGCAACAGATCTCATCTTTTAAAGAGACTAAACCTTGAATTTGCTCATTTTTCACATATTTTTCTCTGAAAAAAAGTAAATATTGGAGGGGGGCGGTTGTTTGTTTTTTATTTTGGGGACAGAGTTTCTTTTTTTTTTTTAATTTTTTTCTCCTTTATTAATTTATTCTTGTTACATCTCAATGGTTATCCCATTCCTTGTATCCTCCCATTCTTCCCTCCCTCCCCTTATTCCCCTCCCCTATGACTGTTCCTGAGGGATATTACCTCCCCCTGTATATGTTCATAGGGTATCAAGTCTCTTCTTGGTAACCTGCTGTCCTTCCTCTAAGTGCCACCAGGTTTCCCCCTCCAGGGGACATGGTCAAAGGTGAGGCACCAGAGTATGTGAGAAAGTAATATCCCACTCTCCACTCTACTGTGGAGAGTGTTCTGTCCATTGTCTAGATCTGGGTAGGGGTTTAAGGTTTACCGCCTGTATTGTCCTTGGCTGGTGCCTTAGTTTGAGCGGGACCCCTGGGGACAGGGTTTCTTAGTCCAGCTCTTGCTGTCCTGGAACTCACTCTGTAGAACAGGCTGGCCTCAAAGTCAGAACTCCACCTGCCCTACTTCCCAAGTGCAGGGATTAAAGGTGTGTGGCACCACCACCACCAGGCTGGTAGAAATTAAATGTCTTAACTGAGCAGTTACAGAAAACTAACTTAAAAGGCCCATTTGAAGACACACTTAGACTGTGCCGAGATAAAAACGTTATAATCCAGCTGGGCATGGTGATGCACGCCTTTAATCCCAGCATTCAGGAGGCAGAGGCAGGCAGATCGCTGTCAGTTTGAGGCCAGCCTGGTCTACAAAGCAAATCTGGGACAGCCAAGATAACATAGAGAAACCCTGTCTCGAAAAAACAAAACAAAACAAAAAAAATCCTAACTCTCTTATTCTCCATCTTAAATTGGAAAATAGGAGTTAGCCCTGACAAACACAGTTAAATTCCCAATATATACTACACTCCTCAACAGTTATACACATTAAAAGCTAAAGCCTTCCGTCCTAGGCAGAAGAATGTCTCAAAAAGTAATCTCCTTGTGAAAGAGTTCTCTTTCAATGCAGTTCGTGAAGCATTTGGGAAAAACAATAGCAAGCAGTAACTCTAACAAGCAGTGGATTGCCCCACTCTGTGTCTCACCCTGAATAAAAGGAATCACCCATTAAATTCCACTCGCAGCCCATTCAGACACTCGGAAGCTTTAACGTCAAAGTTTGCTTTCAAAGCATAACTCTGGAAAATGCTTCTCAATCACCGTGCAGCTGCCAGTGCCATCCTTCAGTTACTGTCATCTCACCTTTACAGTCTGTAACTTCATTCACACCATTTCACTCACAGAGACCTCAGTGACCTTGCCAGTCAGAGTAAATATTGCTTTTCCTGCAAGTCAAGACACTTCCCAGAATACTGCTTAGTGCACCCTCCACCATTAAAATTTGTTTTCCTTCTTCTAGTCTGATAAGCAAGGTTTCCACCACCCCATTCTGAGGCATGTCTGGGATTTTGACACTGTAACCCTGTTGTCTACAAAATTCACACTAAACTGTGCAATCAAAAAAAAAAAAAGCCACTTGTTTTAAGTCAGTTTTTCTAACTTTTTGTTTGCTTATACTTTCTTCAGATTCCTTGCTTTCTTTTTTTATTTTCTGCACTGAAGATCAAACCCAAGACTTTAAGTGTACTAGGTAAAATATCCTACCTCTGAGGCCCCAAGTTTCAGATTTCTTCACAAAACTTTCCTGATTCACATTCAATCCTAGACCCTTATGGTAAGCAAGAAAATAATTAAACAAACTACTAGAAATTATTCCAATTATATGCACATGCACACGCGCGCGCACACACACACACACACACACACACACACACACACACAAAGAACTGCTGATGATCAAGGAAGACAAGAATAGTATAATAGGTTTAGCAAAGTGGATGACAAGAACTCACTTTGAAAGCAACCATTACAAATAACTTAAGAAAGATAAAAGATAGTAAGAAACATGTTTACAAACAGCAAAGTCAAAACAGTGTAGGCACAAACATAAGACACTGGAAAAGATCAGGGGGAAAGAAACCATTTTGGATCTAATTTGTAGTCATTAACAAAGAAATCCCACAGAGAACCTTTAAAAAAACATAATTAATATGCCCTTTCACTTGGGGATCAGAGTGTTACAGCAGCTGTTCTAAATGTTAGGCCTGTCTACCAAGAATCCCAGGGCACCCCAGACTTCAAACCCCTGCACCTCTGAGAATGCCTGAGTAGGGCCCTCAACTGTTCCGTCTCGAGTTCTCCTAGTTTCTGCAGTCAGCCTTGGCCACTCCTGCCTATCCATTCTAAAGAGACACTAGCAACTAATTCGAAATATCCACAACAAGCAGAGTGGGCAATTTGTCCTATCTACCCACATTTAGCAAGGTGAGTCCTCGGAGATGAGACTCCAAGGCAACCTAGTATGGCTGGTCTCCCTAGCCAAGACCCATACTAGCACCTTCCTGTTCTTTAACAATCTCCTTTGGAAAGAGTTCTAAAGCCAATGCATGATGTGTGTTTATCTTATTATCATTAATCAAAGCTGATCATCAAAAACTGTCTCTCATCCAGTATGTAGCACATCCTTCATCACACTGCTGGTGACCAAATTAATATTTCCAATTATTTCTATCATATAAGTCAATTACACAATTTTGAGGCTGATCTAGAAATTCAAAGTACAAAATTCACATTACGAAGTTGAAAAAGTGAATTTTAAATGTCTTATAGTGGAGTTTAGGGAGCATGCTTCAGATTTTAGCTAAATGAGTATTCTGAAAGACTGGGGTCAATGGAGCACTGCATTCGGGAGACAGAGGCAGGAGGATTGCTGTGAGTTCGAGGCCAGCCTGGTCTACAAAGTGAGTCTAGGACAGCCAAGGCTACACAAAGAAACCCTGTCTCAAAAAACCAAACAAACAAAAGACTGGGGTCAAAATTTTACTAGTTGTCAGTAACTACTGTCCAGAGCAGAAAAACCTGCAATACTTCGGTTCTCAGGGATTCACTCTCAGGGGGAAAAAATGTCAACATTGTCACATCGGATCTAACCCTAACCCTGCGCTGCAGCAGACGGTGGATTTTAGCAGGAAGGGGACCCTGCGTCTTTTCTGATTTCTCTTCAATGAAAAATAAAAAACAGGGAACCCGAAAGGCGCAGGCAGGACAGTGGCCGGATGGCTATCCCAGGAGTATCAGAGCAGCTAGCAAGGACAAGTCGAGAAGACGCGTGGAACTAAGGAAAAGCAAAAGGCAATGGCTCTAGCGGCTGGATTGCGAGCAATGTCAGGAAAGCCCTCATAAGCGAGAGAGTGGGCAAGCCGAGCGCACGCGAGACCTGGCCCCGCAGATGCCTCCGGTCGGTCCAAACCCCGCTCCTCGGGCAAAGTGGGATTAATAAAGAGGATTTTTTGTCCATGGGGTAGATGTTCCCAGCCCATGTCCGGCCTACCTGCCCTCCTTGACCTCCGGGGCCGGGCCATCGTCCGTGACGACCTGCGGCCGGAGGGGCCGGCGCTGCCGCAGCCCGTCTGCCTCACTCATCCTGTAGCCCGGCCGTTGGCTCCACAGCCTCACCCAGCACAGAGCAGCGTGGGTCCAAGAACCGCCCCCTGCCGCGAGGAAATGACGCACAGCCTAACGCCCGAGCTTCACTACAGGCCCCGCCCTTCGGAGAGATTGGCAGAGATGCGGCTCCACCCCCGGTCCCCGCCAACAGCAGTAGGCGAAAGGTGCAGGGTCCTGTCCTCAGCCTACCGAGTCTTACTGCCCAGATCGTAGTCCAAGTCCCCCTCAGGTTTGTGTGCCGGGCCATGATGTAACACGCATGCATGAAGAGAGAGGATGCCACTTACTCTTTACGAACTGTGTGAAAAATTACGCGTGCGTCCTCTTGGCGTGCAATGATCCCCGCCTGAGTTATCTTTTCTGAAAGGATTCCTCCGGTAATGTCAAAATGTGACCTTTTGGTTAAGATCAGATGTTGAGTACTAGATCTTCAAGTGTTTATACAACAGGCATTTGATAATTTCTAAAGGGAGTTTAAGACAGGCCCAAGTATCAAAACTTTAGGAATCATGATGCAAGCACCAGACGGTATTACTATGAGTCAGACATATTCCAGGAGCTGAGGTAAGCAGACCACTGGTAAAACCCTCCTTTCTCAAACTAATGGGAGCCATGACTTCAATACATGTAAATTTTAATACACTGATGGCTTTAAAGAGAGAAACTTGACCTTGTGGAAGCATTTGACCTGTGAAGGAATGAGATCCTGGGGTAGGATTGGGAGGCAGCAGTAACCAAGTGCTGTTACTAAGTTGGGAATGATCTCTGGGATGCTGGTTTCAAAGTGAAGCCTCTGTCCCCTCCAGGTCCTTCTAGCTCTCAATTCTTCCATAAGACTCCCTGGGCTCCACCCTGAACTGTGATGCTCAGCATCTGCTTCCATCCCCTGCTGGGTGGAGTCTTTCAGAGGACCTTTGTAGTAGGTGCCCTTCCTGTTCCTTCTCCTATGTCTGTTCTGTTGGCCCTTCTGAATGAGAATTAAGCATTCTCCCTAGGGCCCTCCTTGCTGTTTAGCTTCTTTAGGACTGTGCATTGTAGTGTGGTTATCCTGTACTATGTAGCTAATATCTGCTTATAAATGGGGGCGGGGGCAGTGCTACTGAGATTGATGCACCAACCAAGGACCATGCATGGTGAAAAACTAGACCTGCTCAGATGTAGTCTATGGCAGCACAGTTTCCTAGTGGGTCCCATAATATGAGGAATAGGGGCTACCATCGACATGGACTCTGATGCCTACTCGTTGACCACTCTTCCCTGAGGAGCAGCCTTGCCAGGCTACAGAGGAAGAAGATGCAGGCAGTCCACGTGAGACTTGATAGGCTGAGGTCAGATGTTAAGGAAGAAGGGCTCCCCCTTTCTCAGGACTAGGGGAGGAGGTTGAGGAGGGAGGGTGGGACTGGGAAGAGACAGGAGACAAGAGAGAGGGGCTATAATTGAGACGTAAAGTGAACAAATTAAAATTGTTTAAAATTGTTTAAAAAGAAGAAATAATTTGGAGAAAACAAAGCGCAGCACTTGAAGCTTTTGCAGAAACAAACATGCCAATATCTTTTCAGCACTAGATCACACTAGGATGCCACCTTAATGTTCTATTTTCCTTCTAGCTCAAGGGAAGTGGAGATTTCCTATACTTACCCACACAATTTTGAAGGGATCCCTTGGTAACAATATACTTGACTCCATCATTGAAGACAAACAGTACAAACATTTTATTATGGGTGATTTTTTAAAGTGCTGTGTGGTCTGGCACCTTCCTGCATGCCTAGATGGCTTGCCATTTTCTGGTTCCATGTCTCTTGCTATATTTTTCTTTTTTCCTTGTGATACATTTGTTTGTTTGTTTGTTTGTTTTTTGGTGAGGATTTCTCTGTGTAGCCTTAGCTGTCCTGGGCTTGCTTTGTAGACCAGGCTGGCCCGGAACTCACAGTGATTGCCCTGCTTCTGCTGGGTTTACAGGCGTGTGGCACCACACCCAGCTAGGATACAGTTTACTTTCAACTCCATCTAAAGCATTTTTATCTAGAATCCACTTCAAGTATCATTGCTGAAATCGCTTATTTTCTCTCCAGAGTATCTTCTGTTTTGGGATGCTCTTTGAACATTCCTGAGCTGTCACCAGTAGCCCATTACATCAGTTATTGTATCTTGTGGCCAGTATGAAAGCACATAGACCAAAACAACCAGAAACACACTAAAAATAATAAAGAGTTCAATACACTGAACTTGCTGCATAAAAGGAATTCACCATAAAAGGAATTGTGAGCCCTCAAAAGAGGGTAGTTAATAGAAGACTATTTATGAAATTTGGGGCTAAAGTTAGCGATGGTCTTGGAAGGTATTAGTTAGAATCTGTGAACTAAGAGAATTTCTGGAAGAGCCAGTGGCCATAGCTCTGAAACACATGAGTCCAAGGAGAGTTACTGGGAGAGAAACCCGTAGTCTTATCTTGACGCATGGAGTCTGAATGAGCTGGAATTCGAATAGGCAGAGCTTCGATCATTGTGTTATGCCACACGACTTCGGAGTTCACTGTCTGCAAGTCATGGTAAAGTCCTCTCTATTTGTTGTGTCTTGTTTAGTGTTTTGTTCTGCCATACCACCCTCCAGCCCTGGAACTGATCAGCTTCACAGTCTCATTGTACCAACTATTTGCACAACAAGGACTAGGACTGTCAGGTTTCTCAACTTCACTGTCAAAATATTGGATTAAATAATCCTTTGTTATAGAGGCAAAGAGAGTTTTTTTTTTTCATGTGTTTAGGATATTTAGTACCACCCTGGCCTTTACCCTTGAGATGCCAGTAGCACCCCACCTAGTTTGGTACTAGAGTTAATCTGGGGTTCTAAACACCTATGTTGTTAAAGTTTGGCCCTCGGCATGATTGATACTAGGTAATGGCATTTGTAAAAGGTTGGCCCTGTTGAAAGGTCTTCAGATCATTGGAGGCATGCCCTTGATGAGAAGTATGGAATCCTATCCCTTTTCTCTTTCCCTTTTTCATTTCTCTACATTGGAGTAGCCATTTCTCCACCACAGACCCCACTATTATATTGTACCACCATAGAACCAAAGCAGTTATGGCCAACTGACCATGACCTGAAACCCCTAAAACCCTGAGCCAAATTAAACCTTTTCTCTTTATAAATTGATTGTTTCAGTATTTGTTATAGTTACAAGAGATTACAAGCATGATAATGTCTTAAACATTGTCAAATGTCCTCTAAGGGACAAAAACAGCCTTTGGTTGCAAACCACTGGGTGAGACTTGAGATGCAGTTCGCATTCACTGAAACCCTGGTCTATACAAACAACATTTATCAAAAGTCAATGGGGCTATCTCAGCATGGAAGAAGCACATGATAGTGAGCAGCCACTTCCCAATGTGCTAAACTAGAAAAAAATTAAGATAGAAATGAACCTGAATTCTAGTCTTACCCTCTAACTCCATACTGATTCAATTACTTCCTTCTACAGATACTTCCAAAAAGCCTGCCAGCCCCCAGGTGTTGTTACAAAGCAAAGGAGCTAAGCTAAGCCAATTTCATGTTTGTGAGTGGAGGGAAGACAGAAATCATGATGGTTGTTATGCAAGATTATAAATATTATAAAAGATTGGCACACAAAGACAAACCAGGTATCATGGGACCTCAAGGGAGAAGCTGTGGTAACAAATAGGAGTAAACCAGAGAAGCTTGTACACCAACTCTGACTAAATAAGATTCCAGTGGGTGAGTTGGGAAGGGAGAGAAAGGCAAGACACAAGGTAGGATGATTTGGGCACCTGAGATTAGTGACCAAGGCATTGATGAACAAGGGTAGGCTTCAGGGTCAGACTGATGAAAGAAATACAGTCCAAAAGGGACAACAAGTGATTAGAAAGTGGGAAGAAATTGGAGAGATGACTCAATGGTTTAGCAAACTTACTGCTCTTGCAGAGAACCCAGATTCACTTCCCATCACCCACACAGCAGTTTACAACGTCCATAACTCCAGTTCCAGGTGTGTTTTGAGTATATTCAGTTATTCATAGAAACAGTGACTTTGCTTTGAAAAACATGCATTACAGTGTGTTTCTTCCTGAAAAACACCATGTGTGGAAGTACTGTGCCTTCAAAAACTGACTGTTTTTACACGTTTTCTGACCAAGGAAAAGCAACCTCATAACGTGAGCAATGCATTTGTTCAACTTCATTAGAAATGATTTTTTTTTGCCTCAGGAGTGATGCCTTAGAGTACACTACTTTTGCCTATCAACGCAGAAGTGCTGTGCTTTCAATAAAATGACTGTTTCCTCACATTCTCTAACCAAAGAAGCAACTTATTTATGTGGGTGATGCATGTGTTCACTTTCATTAGAAATGGTTTTTTGGCCTAAGGATTGGTGACTTAAAGTACACAACTTTTGCCTATCAATGCAGTTTTACCGTTCTGCTTAAGTGAGTGTGCTTAGTGAAATCCCCATGTGTCTCACTTTTCTGTGAATAGGGAGCTTAGTTTTAGTGAGAGAAACTTACACATGTTTGTTTAGTGTAGTCTTGTCACCCCTCTCCAGTGGAGTTTGTATGAGAATTACTACATAGGCCTGAGAACTAAGACCCCCAAAAGGGGAGAGTCTCCTGAACTGGGGTCGATATTCCTGCCAGCAGAAACTGCAGTTTCAAAATCCTCATTGCTGGGAGTTATTTTCTATTTCTCTCTAAATTCTAACTGTACTTCAACTCCTCAAGCGTAACAATGGGTGCTATGAGACCCTGGCCTGGGACTGCAGCCAGGGACTGTCTGTGGCCGAAGGAGTTCTGCTTCACTTCCACTTATTAAAAGAAACATTACTAGAAATTAATCATTCATTAATAAGTTATACTATGGCCTACAAAGAAATGGAGTATTTCTTTTCTTCTTCTTCTTTTTTTTTTTTTAAATGGAGTATTTCCAAAGATTCCAGGTAGCAGAAACAATATGAATAGAATAGGGAAAAAGCATCCTGGCACACAGGTGCTGGGCACAAGTTTTATTAGGGAGAAAGTTTCCTTAGGGAGAGGACGTTGGCCCAAGACAAAGAGAGCACATATATATTGATAATAAGCCAATAACTTATAAGTGATGATGTATTTTTGCTATGTACTCTGTACCTTGTATTGTTTCAATTCAAAGTTATAATTCAAAATATGACAACACAATAACGATGCACTCTGGACCTGTACAATGTATGCTTGATTGCTCACTGACTTCCTTGAAACTGCTCTGTGGGAAAATGTAATCACTAGTCCCCCTGCTTTTTAAATAAATGTTAAAAAACAAAGACATGAACAGGGACTGACTGACTGACCATGTTCCTTCACAGGTTCATCTACAGAAACCTTGTTATGACTTTTACTTTAGTCAATTTTGAAGTTTCTCTGTATATCTTTGTCTGTCCTGGACTCATTTTGTAAACCAGGCTGGCTTCGCACTCACAGAGATCTGTCTGCCTCTGCCTCCATGAGTGCTTGGATTAAAGGTATGTGCCACTACACCCTGCTCTAGTTTTACATTTTTATATTACTATTTTAATCACTTCTGTTCTTATCTGCTTGGTTGATCTATTTTAATTTCTCATGAATGTTTTCTTGGTATAATAAAGCTTGATCTTCTACTGTGCACCCAGAAGGGACACAAATCTGCAAAGACATGTTTATCTTGGTGGTCAATTACTGAAAATCATATTTTGGAGCAGAAGCTTTCTGTCTATTTATATTTAGTCTTGAGCTATTTCTGTAGAGCAGGATGTTCTCCCTGATATCTACCCCTGTCATCAGTTCTTGAACTAATAGTGAGCCACCACCTTGACAGGCACTTTCTTTCTTTCTTTCTTTCTTTCTTTCTTTCTTTCTTTCTTTCTTCCTCCTCCTCCTCCTCCTCCTCTTCCTCCTCCTCCTCCTCTTCTTCTTCTTCTTCTTCTTCTTCTTCTTCTTCTTCTTCTTCTTCCTCTACTTCTTCTTCTTCTTCTTTTGTCTTTTTTAGACCTGGCTGGCCTCAAACTCACAGATCTGCCTGTCTCTGCCTGCCAAGTGGTGGTATTACAGGCACATGCTACCATGCCTGACTCCTGGGGCAGTTTCTTCCTGATGTCCACAAACAATTAACCATTAGCTCATTATAAAATATACTTAATTATAGGATCGTGAATCTCAGTGAAGATCAAATGTGCCTCTTTTTTGTTTAGATTTATTTATATTTTGTGTACACAGGGCTCTGTCTGCCCCCGCCAGTAAAGGACATTAGATCACATAGTGAATGGCTGTGAGCCACCATGTGGTTGCTTGGAATTTAACTCAGGACTTCTGGGAGAGCAGCCAATGTTCTCAACCTCTAAGCCTTCTCTTCAGCCCTGTACCTTTCCTTTGTGACTAAGGTTAGGTTTGTTTTTTGGCTTTTGTTGGTGGTGGTGGCGGCGGTGGTGGTTTTCTTCAAGACAGGGTTTCTCTGTGTAGCCTTGGCTGTCCTAGCCTTATTTTGTAGACCTCAGGCTGGCCTCGAACTCATATCAATCCTTCTGTCTCTGCCTCCTGGGTGCTAGGATTAAAGGAGTGTACCACAAGGTTGGGGTTTCTTTTTGAGAGAGAAGAGGTGCTTGTGGTGAGGATGCCTCATGCAAACCAAGGCTGCTATTGACAGATCAACTGCACTAAATTCTTTCTTCCACAAGGTGGCGCTCCATACCTGGTGATGCACATCCTCATCTCTTTCAGGTCAAGTGCATTACCACCTTTGGCCAGAAGAGGTCGCAGCAACACCACTCTTTTGTTTCCACTACCATGCCATACAAAGTGAAGACCACAGAACATAGTTCTGGTTAGAATGCGAAAAGTAGTATTTTAATTCCTGTTACTAGTATGAATTACGAATTGACAAGGGGCCCTAGTCTATCATACAATATTATGTTGAAAGTTTTGTTGGTACTTACTAATATAAAGGTATAAGACAGTTGCCGGGCGTGGTGGCGCACACCTTTAATCCCAGCACTCGGGAGGCAGAGGCAGGCGGATCGCTGTGAGCTCGAGGCCAGCCTGTTCTACAAAGTGAGTCTAGGACAGCCAAGGCTAACATAGAGAGACCCTGTCTCGAAAAACTAAAAAAAAGGAAAAAAAGAAAAAATAATAAAGGTATAAGACAGTCATCTGCCTGCCTCTGCCTCTCAAGTGCTGGGATTAAAGGTGTGTGCCACCATGCCTGGCTTTCTATTTACTGAATATGACAGAAAGCCTCATTTGGGGAAGGAATGAGGATTACTTTACCAAAATCTTTAACAGATCTTTACAAGACATTAAGTCACTGACACCAATTGATTCCTAATTACTCAGAAATCAAAAATTACTTAACACATTGTTTATCAAGTAATATCTGATGCTATGTTCAATAATTATGGTGAATATTCATTTATAAATTTTTCTACCTCTATTTTTTCTGTATCCAGCAAATTATTATTAGAACACATATGCATTATTCTTTGTCAGAGCATGGAAAAGATGGAAAAGTAATGTGGTTTGAATAAAGTTGGGCTCCTATAGGCTCATATAATTGAATGTTTGGCCCCTAGTTGCTGGAACTATTGGGAAAAGATTTGGAGGTGTGGTTTCCTCCTTCCTATAGGAGGTGTGTCACTGTGGGTGGCCTTTAAGGTTTCAAAAGGCCACACATTCCACACAGCCCCCCCCCATACACACACACACCCGCCCTCCCTGCCCCACCCCCAACTGTGTGCTCTCAGCTACTGCTCCAGCGTCATGCCTACCTGACTGCAGCTGATTTCCATGCCGTGTTTTAGGGTTTCTATTGTTTCTAATGAAACACCATGATCAAAAAGAAAGTTGGTGAAGAAAGGGTTTATTTGGCTTGCAATTCCATGTCACTATTCACCATCAAAGGAAGTCAGGGCAGTAACTCAAGCAGGGCTGGAATCCTGAGGCAGGAGCTGATGCAGAGGCCACGGAGGGTGCTGCTTCCTTACTTCTCTCTTGTGACTTGCTCAGCCTGCTTTCTTATAGAACCCAGAACCACCAGACATGACACCACCCAAATGGGCTGGGCCCTCCCCACCAATCACCAACTAATCACCTCCTCCCAGGTGAGTTCAGCTTGTGTTAAGTTGACATGGTCATGGGTTCAACCTCTGAAACTGTAGGAAGCCTCCATTAAACACTTTCTTCTCTAAGTTGCCTTAGTCATGGTGCTTTTTCACAGCAGTAGAAGAGCAGCTAAATCAAGCACATGATCTAATATTATAGCTGTGTGTTAGCTAGGGTCACAGATGCTTATTACATGGAAAAGCCAAGGAAAGTAAGTTTGCTTGTTACCCTGTTCTCTTTCTCTCATTTTAAAATGATTTATTTATTTTATGTATATGAGTGCTCTATCCATGTACAACTCCTAGAGAAACTCTGTCTTGAAAAACCAAAAAATGCAAATAAAAATAAATTTCAATTTCAGTCTCTTCAAATGTAAGAGACATTTTTATCATGTTTCATTGGCCCAGTACACTAAACAGGGAAATTGAAGTATAGTTACCTGCCACTTTAGCACATTTTTGTTAAAGATAGATGCCCTCCCATATACTTAGGCAGTCTCATAGAATTACAAAGGAATTTAAAATTCAAAGCATTTGTGACACTGTACACATCTTACAGCCATAACAAAATGCATGTGAGTACGTGATGCCTGCTGTACAAGAGGAGAGCCCACTGCCCAACTCCCAGACTCTAGTCTTTGTACATATTCAAAACCAGTGCTCTGTGAAGCAGTGCCTGCTATGAGCAGCAGCTATGGACATCCCAGGCATCTCTTTCTGGACTGTGTCTTCTGGAAGCTGCTGACCTTGCTGAAGGCCTCACATGCTGTAGATTCACAAATAAGTTTACAGACTCAGGGCTCCCCATTAGCCCCCTCAGACAAGCAGGCATACTTTAACCTACTGAAGATCTGCAAAGACACCTATCTACAGATCAAAGAGCCTCTTTTTTGAACCCCGACCCCTGCAGTTTTTAATTTAGAAGCCACTTTTACAGCCCTGGCTGTAGGAGAATTGTGGTCAGTTTAAGTTTTCCTCCTTAGCTGCAGTGCAGCCAGTCACTAGAGAAGGAATCCTGGGCTCCTTCCCCTCTTTCTTCTCTCAGTCCTATGAGCTGCCTGAGCCACCAGCTTTCTGACCCAAGACATAAAGTGAAGGGGGATTCCACATCCAGTACCAGATTCTATCCTGGACCTTGCCAGAGCAAAGACAGACACTGACAGGGATGGGACAGAGGGAGCTGAGGGTGCTGAGGATGGAAGAAAGCAGGTGCTTCACCAGGAGTTGCGTCTTTAGTACCCTAGGAATATGGTGGGGGGTGGTATGGTGATGGCAGGAGGCCACAGCAGAAAGTCTGATAGAGAGCTGGGGATTAGACTGAGGGATTGAACTTTGTGGGAAAGATGAAGATCTGCAATTAGCCTCCTTATTTCCCCAGTCTGAGTGGTCTGTGGGTTCCCACAGAGTGCCTGATAGAATTGGGACCTAGGAGAAAGCAGCAGGTGAGAGGAAGGAAGTTTGCAGGGGAAGACTGTGTGATCCACTGGAGGAATGTCTTGAGTGGATGTAACAACTGTCAATAAAGCACTGTTTAGCCAATAAGCTGCCAGAAGGACAGGAAGTGGAAGGCAGGACTTCCTGGAGAGGAGGCGTGGCCAGGATTGACAGTTGAGAAGGGGGAAGGGGGTTTACAGTTGAGGAGGACAGGAGGCAGAGAAATGGCCGGAGGACCACCATAGTGGCAAGCGCTTGGGGTATATATATGTTATGAGGTTTAGAGTAGTTTGTTTATGTTAGTTTAGGATTAGATTTGTATCAGTTTAGATTCTGCCCAGCATAGTGCTGGCAGCTTTAAAGTATGTTTCAGACTCTGTGTCATTTATTAGCCATCTTAGGCCGAAGCGATACATTTTACTATAACAGTACTTCCTTTGTAGTATCCAAGAAGGTGTACTCTCATCAAACCTCTATGAGAAATGTTCATGCAGTAGGGCATGGTGGAGCATGCCTTTAATCCCAGCACTGGGGAGGCAGAGGCAGGTGGGTCACTGTCTACAAAACAAGCCTAGGACAGCCAAGGCTACACAGAGAAATCCTGTCTTGAAAAACAAAAAACAAAAAGAGGTGTTCATAATTCACTGTCTAGAATGGAGATGAGATGCAGGGCATGAAGTCATAGGTCTTTATTCCTTTTATCTTCAGATTCCTGACATTTCTTTACTTGACGTTGTCTAATTGCTTGTGAAAATCTTTAGATCTATGTCAATAAAAATTGAGATGAGTCTAGTGTCTGAGAAAATATTGGATATTTGTACTAAAATAGCATGTTTTTCATTCAACAGTGAATATGGAACAACTTCTTGACCCAAGGCCATGAAATGCCACAGTGTTCTGAGGAAGGGAGAAGTGTAGGATCAGCCTGCTTAATTAGATGCCCATAATTTTTTTCGTTCATTACAGACATGAATCCCTGTAAACATATATTACCTTTTTCTTCATTTATTGTTATAGTATTCTTTTGACAACACTTTTTATGATGCTGGGAGGATTTATTAGAACTTGGTTTAAATCCTGTCTGTACAGAAACAAGTTAATTCCTTAAGAAAAGACCCAAAACACCAAACCTAAACTAATAAAAGCATCTGAGTTGATGTCTCCTCCCAGCTTTTTGTAATTAATTGAGGAAATTGTCTCCAAAACGTCTTCTCTTTTTTTCTATGTTATAATATTTGAATTCTATTCAATATATTGTATACATTAAATGTATTTGCTTATGTTGTATTGTGCATATTGTTTATTGTAATGATAAATATTTCATAATTTGATGTCTAGACATTCATGTTTTGTTCATGACTCTCATTAGTTCTTTGCACATTGCAATATTCAAGAAAAATATTATAACACTTAAATGGCCACTTAAAGAAGTTCATTTTGTTTCCACTTTGGTGTCTAAATTCACTTTGGTCTTCACCTTAAAACAATGAACGTAATTGATCACTTCTCCCTAAGATGGGGCTGTTTGTGTAACATCATATTCCAGAGGAAAAGAGTCAGCCTTTCCTAAGCATATTTTATGAAAGTTTCATCTATGTATCTCACAGTCATATAAAGTTATGATATTTTAATCAAGTTCCTTAAAGTGTCTATTAAGTACCTTTCATACGTAATCTGTAAGCGTTAGAATAGAACAAGTTTAAAGTGTCTATAAATGACCTGATGGCACTTAGAAATTCTAATTTCTTTTTTATTTGTGCATTTGAGTATTAAAAATCATGAACAAGGGCTGGAGAGTTGGCTCAGAGGTTAAGAGCACTGACTGCTCTTCCGCAGGTCCTGAGTTCAATTCTCAGCAACCACATGGTGGCTCACAACCATCTATAGTGAGGTCTGATGCCCTCTTCTGGCCTGCAGGTGTACATGCAGACAGAGCACTGTACACATAATAATAAATAAATCTAAAAAAAAAAAAAGTTTTTTAGCCGGGCGTGGTGGCGCACGCCTTTAATCCCAGCACTCGGGAGGCAGAGGCAGGCGGATTGCTGTGAGTTCGAGGCCAGCCTGTTCTACAAAGTGAGTCCAGGATGGCCAACGCGCCACAGAGAAACCCTGTCTCAAAAAACCAAAAAAAAAAAAAAAAATCATGAACAAATTCAAATCACAGAAAAATCTCTGCAGCTTCATGTTTGTCCTTATAGGTTCCTACTGATCAAAAACGTCATGTGAATTACAAGCTTTATTCTGCCTTAGAGTTGCAGTCCAGCATGAAGAGGCATTAAAGCAGGAACACAAAGGTATATGAAAATCTTTGTCTCTCTTTCATTTTATGACTCCACAGCCCTTCTTCCCTCTTCAGAACCTTTCTGCTTCATGGCAAAGCTCTCCATTCATCCTAAAATAAGCCTCCTCACCAGTGTTTTTCTCTCCATTCCACAAAGTTCACACCTGTCTGCCCAGCTATCTGTGTCTCTGTATGTGCCTCCATCCATATACATAAGAGCAAAGGCCTTGTTAACCTGACTCTTCCCAGAAACTAAGCCACTACCCCTCCCTCACTATTCCTTTATGTGTTCAGTATTCATTCAGTAAACATTTGTTGACCATTGGCCACAGTTGCTTGGTGCTTGGCCTGGGAATGGAGCAGAGGTAACATTCCAATGGGGGTTATTTGAAATAGAAAAATATAGGAATTAAAGAGAATAAAATACAGGAGGTAACTGAACTTTATTAGTGTTCTCCTTGTACTATAATTTGTAGAGAAAATCCAGAATATTGAATTTTAAGAAGTAACAGAGCTAGGGTTACAGTCAGTGCTAGAGTACTTGCCTGGCAACCACAAGCACTTGGTTCAATTCTCATTCCCAGAAAGGAAAAAAGGAGAGAAGAGGGGAGAACAGAGAAGATGAAAGAAAGTACTATGTCCCATGACAGTGCAAGAGGGAACTCCAGGTTCCTCTTTGTGACTTTGCTGGTTCACATCACAAGTGTGGAGTCTTGTTTTCACACTGAAACACAGAATAGGGACCTCTGCAGTTTTAATTTCTTGGAGAGCACATGAGGGTTCCACTTCCCTCCTTCTCTGTGTGGATGGAAGACAGAGGCTGAGTAATGCATTAGTCATATTACCCAGTGTTCCTTTCTGCTGGCAAGGGATGTGCGTACATATTGGGATGAGAGTCAGATGCTTCAAGCCTTTTCCCTCAAGGTCAAAGCAGACACATGGCCTGTAGGAACAGACAGATGAACACCACAGTGCTAGGTAGCAGAAAGACTACCTTTTCTTAGAGGTGGCTGGCATAGACTGCCTGTCAGACAGCATGGAGCCCTGTATTACAAGCCTCACCTGATAGGCCAGCTCCTGATAGCCACACTTCTTAGTCCACTGCTCAGACCCACTTACGCTGCCTTAAAGCAAACAGCCTTGACCCTCGCTTCTCTTCTAGACCATCATTTCATGGGAGTAGAGGAAGAGGAAGCTTTCATGTTCTGATTTAATTACCCTCTTTTTCCACTATGCCGATGCGTATGGCAAACCCTCCCCCCCCCCTCCCCTGTGCCCCAAGGAAGCTTCTAAGTTCTTTATGGACTTGAGTGCTGAAAGCCGCGTCATCATGTATGAATCACCCCAGCATGGCCAGGCATGGACATAGATGTGACTCCTGTCTGGACGGGCCTATGCTGAACTGTTCTCAGCCTCATTTTTTTCACTTGGTTTTTCTCTCATGGGTTGTCCTGGCATTGGGAATCTGCTCTCTGTTAATGTTTTGTTATTTTAGGTTTTTTAGACAGGGTTTCTCTGTGTAGCCTTGGCTGTCCTGGACTCCCTTTGTAGACTAGGCTGGTCTAGAACTCTCAACTATCCACCTACCTCTTCCTCCAGAGTGCTGGGGATAAAGGTGTGAGTCACCATGCCCGGCAACAAGAGTTGATTTGAAGTTACATATAAGTATACAATAACAAATTAAGATTACTTATGTATAGATTTTTAATTAATAACCTTTTTGTTACAAGTTTTCAGAATAAGTTTTTTCATTTGGAATTGTATCTTTGCCCCCAACCCTCCCCACATGGTCTTGCATATTCTGAGAAAGAAATTTTACATTTTATCAGGAATTTTGAATATCCTTCACTTTGAATAAGGGAAATTTTTTCTAAGTAAGTAATGTAGTAGAAGTTTAAGAGCTAGACACCTGTGATTATACTTAGCCACCTTTATTTTTACATAAATCTTTTTAGTATAAAAAATTGAAAATAACCTGAAATGTAACAGTAACAAATAAATTTACCATTTGTATAAAAATGTTTTTTTGAAAGGGGGGTTAAACAATATCTGTGCCCTTACACAGTACATACAAAGGCTTTCCCTTTATACATTTTGATATTAGCTTTTTTTTTTTTTTTTTTTTTTGGTTTTTCAAGACAGGGTTTCTCTGCGTTATTGTGGACATCTTGGACTCGCTTTGTAGACCAGGCTGGCCTTGAACTCACAACAATCCATCTGCCTCTGCTTCCAAGTGCTAGGATTAAAGGTATGTGCCACCATGACTGGCAGTTTTCTTATCCTACATTGTTCTCAGTTCCTTTGTCCATTTCCTCGCATTTCCATACCCATCAATCATTTTTCTTGCACTTATCTTCATGACTCTGTGTTTTGAATGTTTGATATTATTTAAATTGCTCTTTTTAGGGGATACAGCTATGGTTGTGATTGGCATTTAGTACTTTTTTTTTTTTTTTTTTTGGTAAATAATTTGTTTTGTGAATGAGACCAAAAGAAATAGGAATTAGGGTGTTGGATGTCTTTTGCCCTGCATTTTTTATCCTAGGAGGCTTGTATTCCAAGCTAACAAGTTAGGCTGCCTATCTTTTATATGAAGGGTTCAGAATTCACTATAGGACTCAGATATTGGGGTGCAGCATCCTACTAGACCCAGTTCTGGTCTAGGCTGGCAGCAAGAATGCTGGGAGGGCAGCCTGACAGTTGGAGCTGTGAAGGAGAGATAAACCTGTTTTTTATTATCCCAAGTGTGGGATCGGAACGGTCTTGTGAGAGAACAGGTGAGGTTAATCCACTAGAAGACCAACCACCTTGTGCAGGAGCTTGATTGTTGCCAGCTGAAAAGATCCAGTTACCAGACTCCAGGAGGAGATCTATAAATGAGCCCAGAACTGGAGACAGGGCTTTTGGAGACTTGGGATAGTTTTGTCTGTTCAACGCTTCACTTTGAGACCCTCCTAGAGAGAACCGCTTGAGGGAAGGCTTTGGGGCTCCGGCTCCTGCTGAGGTTCTGGGTTCTGGTTACTCCAGGTTCCAGCAAAAGAAATCCTGCTGATTACGCCAGGAGAATCGTTCCTCGCAACTGATATCCTTATGGTATTGTTACTGTGTTCTTTAATCCTCTTTTCCTATTGTTTTGGTTAGTCAGGTTAATAAGTTGTAATAAAATATATTGGTTAAGAGAACTGAGCCTACTGAGCTGTGTGGCCAGCAACTTGAGAAGGAATGGGAGGAACAGTCTCTGCAGGGCAGGGACACTAAAAACCAGGAGAGTGACAAGGAAGAAAAAAAAATCTGGGTGGCCCCTGAAAAGGTTTAGGGGAACCATGTGACTGAAACTGAGGTATAGTGGGTGGGTCTTTATGAGTATGCATTTCCTTCTGTGGATGGGCGGCATATGGGGGCAAGTTATTTACAGAAACCCAACAATTCTCAAACGCAGTTTCCTGGCTGCCGGCCTGGGACAGTCACCAGAGTGGCGGGAACCACAGCCTGGCAGCCCTGGACCCTCCCAGTTCAGAGGGGCTGTAGGATGGGAAACGGAGGGACAGAAGCAGCATGATTTCCTCAGCTGCCTTGTTTTGTTTTGTTTTGTTTTGTTTTTTTGAGACAGGGTTTCTCTGTGTATCCTTGGCTGTCCTAGTCTCACTTTGTAGACCAGCCTGGCCTTGATCTCACAGTGATCCACCTGCCTCTGCCTCCTGCTCTTAAGGACACCACTACCATTATTCTGTTGAGGATATCTTACCATTGTCGGGTAGGGGGTTTATTATGAATTTTTTTTTTTTCTTTTATGGTTGCCAGAATAGTTTTCATAAAATCATTTCATGGAGCATTTGCAGTATGTATATTTGGACATCGGGTCACTGCTACACAGTTACAAGTCTCCTTGAATTCAAATTCACCCATGCTTTCTTAACTCCCCTGTTCCTCTTTTTGCCTATTCAAGAGCGTGTCCTTGATCCTGGGGAATAGGCATCCACAGAAAGCTTTGTACATGCTGGTCATATGTGGAACCAGTGCAGATTTGATTGAATCAGAAAATATACTTTATAAAGCACCATAGGTATGGTTGGAAACATTAACATCTTGTATGTGAGCACAGCATTCAGAAATGTGTCTTTGATGCTCAGTTATTAATGTTATACCTTGGGTCTATTGAAAACTGGAGATCTGACTGATCCAGGGTATGGTTGAGGTTTATTCTATGCTGTGTTCATCCTGAGATTCCTGGGAGAAAAACCAATTTCACCACTTGAGCAGGTACTATTATAAATAGTAAATATTGACCAAGAAATGGACTTTGGTCAAGAGCTACAGGGGCTTATGAATACAAACCTATATGCCATGATACTTTCCCATGTGGATTTGTTATTTTTGAAGAACTACAACTCCCAGCATCCCAGGTAGCTAATCTGGTTCTTGGGCTGGTGATATTTGCAGGTCAATTTTGGGCTTTACAGTATGAGGGAGAAAACAGCCAAATGTATCTAGAAGGGTCCAGACTGAGCCAGCTTGTGAGAGGACCAAGAGGAGAGGAGATGGGGGACAGAAAGGGAAGGGAGGAGAGACTAGGGTTTAGAGAGGAACCAGGCAGCAAGAAATCACCTCTCCAAAAATGTCTCCTTTAATATGTTAATTTCAGGTAGCCCTTTGTCCTTAGTCTCTTTGAGAGCCCAGCCTACTATGCATGCTATGAGAGCATGATACCAGGCCACACTGTTATTATAGATAGAAAACTCACTATAGATCACAACAAAATTGGAATACACCTTTTGAGTGATTATGATTGCTGACTTAAATCAGAAAAATGTCTCCTTTGTTAAAGGAAATCACTGTGCCTGTGCACATGTGGCCAAACTCTTGTTTTTAAGAGTGGCTTGTTACACTGAGTTTTTTTTTTTTTCCATTGTAGACTTCTTGCAGGAGTGGGAATGTCTGGACTCTAGTCTCAGGGCTTTTTTTCAGAGACCTCCTGTTGTACTGGTACAGCAGTCTGGATTCTGTGGGTCAGAATCCAGTTTTCTTGCAGTCTTCCTTCCTCAGGCTACCTGAGAAAATGGCTCTGCATGTGTGTACACTGTGTGTGAATGAGTCTCACATCTCATAGACTAAGTGAAATCCTCAGTGAAGAAGAGACATTTTTATGATAATTTCTCTTTCCTTCATGGTTATCCTTTTGGCAGGTGTTAGCATCTTTCAGTTTTGTTCCATGAAAGTACTTTGCACCTCTTTCCCATGGGCAGGTCTCCCACTGCTCAGCCAGATCTGCTCACCTGTGAGTGACAACTAAGAGCCCTAGATAGTGAGGACAGAGATTGTAGCAAAGGATCCAGGTATGTTAGACAGATTGAGCATGGTGTGTGGTGGCTCTGAAATGACAATAGAAACAGGACATGAAATTGATTTTGCAAGATTCTATTGGAAATTCTATTGGAATTCTATTGGAAATTTTCACTGAGAATAATGTTAGATATGGTTAGATATGAATTTCCCATTATAGGTAGTACATTAAGCATTCAGTAGTTCCCTGAATTTGATTATTTTCGAGTCTCTGAAATAACTGTTGCTCATTGAAAACAAAGTCTCTGACCCAGACTGAAAGCAGCACCTGGTCTTGGATGTGAACTGAGCAATTTGTGTGTGTAGCAAATGTCATAGTGGATTCTTTTTTAGGGCCTGTGACCTTTCTTATCATTTTCTTTGGTCAGGTTTCAAGTGTAATCTGAGTATTTTCCCCCTGTGCAATTACCCTCATATTGAACCAGAAAAGCTTGTTACTAAAAATATTCTTTCCAGTATGGCTCCAGTAGGCACATCTGACAGATTTGGATTGTAGGACACAGGATCCAAAATGGGAGGTGACCACTGATGACTCTGCCCTCCTCCTCAGTCTGCATAGCTATAGCTGTTTTTGACATTGTTAATGGTATTACTATGTAGTCCAAGATATCTGAAGACAGTGTGAGTGGTTTGATTGAGGTTTCTTCTTCTTCTTCTTCTTCTTCTTCTTCTTCTTCTTCTTCTTCTTCTTCTTCTTCTTCTTCTTCTTCCTCTTCTTCTTCTTCTTCTTCTTCTTCTTCTTCTTCTTCTTCTTCTTCTTCTTCTTCTTCCTCTTCTTCTTCTTCTTTTCAAGACAGGATTTCTCTGTGTACCCTTCTCTGTCCTGTACTCGCTTTGTAGACCTGGCTGGCCTCAAACTCACAAAGATCTACCTGCCTCTGCCTCTTAAGTGCTGGGATTAAAGGCGTGCATCCCCACTGTTGGGCTGAGTTGTTATTGCTGCTGCTGCTGCTGCTGCTGTTGTTGTTGTTGTTGTTGTTGTTTCCTTTAAGGAGAGCCATTTGATTTCTGACTTTATTGTCCCCTTAATTTTTTCTCTGTCAGAGAACCATGTACTCACTGATGCCCTGTGTTGAGTTAGTGCTGATTAGAGTGGAATTATTCCAGTTGTCCCTTTTTACAATGTTTGCTTTAGCTTTGTGTCTGTTTGTATTATTCTGAGGTATGTTCCTTCTGTCCTCATATCTTGAGAGGTTTTATAGTGAGAAAATGTCATATTTTACCATAGGGCTTAATGTATCTATTGACATAGCCATTTTCCTTCTCTCACTGAGTTTACATATTTGGTGTCTTATATAGATTCGTTTGTAGGTGTTGAAACAGACTTGTATTTTTGGCGTGAACTCAATTTTTCCATTTCTGTGTTATTTAGAGATGATCTCTGTGTCTGTGTAGATCCTGGCAACTGCTCTATGATTTTTTTTTTTTTTGCATATATTTGTTTGGGCTCACCTGCTTTGTGCTTCGAAGTAAAGCCAGCTTTGCATAAGTACTTTCTATTGCTCCTCTTTTTCTGTATTTTATGCAGAATTAGTATAAGGTTTGTCAATGGAAAGGAGAGTTCCATGCTAATCTGTCCAGTCCTCAGACACTGTTGGTGGAAACTTACTGCTTCAGTCTCAGCAGCTGCTTGCTGTGTGTTGTAGTTGTGTCATGTAGGAGGCTGATTTAGTCACTAGTTTCTAGGAACTCATCATGTCTTCTTCAGTTGTGGTTTATGTGTGTATGACTTTCCACAGCACTGCACAAGGTAACACGGAAGTCCTTGTCAAATCGTGCAGTATCCCCCTGTTAGCTCTACTTCTAATACATATAAATTCACTTTTCCAGTTTGAATTAGGTGAACATGCTTTGTTAGTACTTTAGTCCCTGTACTGAAACAGTTTTGTCATGTTGAATCATTGTGATTATCTTTCCTGAGCTGTCACTCCTCTTATGGTCTAAGAAAGCGTCCTTGGAGCTCCATCATTTCTGACTCACAATTCATTGACTTAAGAGTCCACAGTAGCTACTTAAGGAACATTAAAGGGCAGGAGATGTGACTCAGCAGTCAAGGGCAGTGGTTGTTCTTGCAGTTTCCAGGTTCAGTTTCTTGTGTCTGCCTGGGGACTTGACATCTTTCCAGAACTCAAATTCCATAGGGCCTGTTACTCTTTTGATCTCTTTCAGTTGTCTTATTGCTCTAGCTAGAACTTCAAATAAAATATTGAATAGATGTGGGGGGAATGGACAGCCTTGTCTTGTTCCTGATTTTAGTGGAATTGTGTTGGTTTTTTTTGTTTGTTTGTTTGTTTTTGTTTTTTTCTCATTTAATTTGATGTTGGCTATAGGCTTGCTGCAGATTCCCTTAATTATTTTGGGGTATGTGTTGGAGGTGGGCCTGGTGTATTTTGACGCTAAGTACTGCTTGCCAGCTTGTATCTTGCCTAAAAGCCTAACCTGTTTGACTAATAAAAGGCCATCATCCCAGGGCAGGGCAAATGGGATGGGCGTGGCTAAGGTTCCTGGGCTTTGGGAGACACTGAAAATCTTGGTACGAGAGGAGAGGCAGAAAAAAGCTGCACCATGTATTGGATGAAGGAGAAAGATATGGCCAGCACGATGCAGATTTGGTCCAGATGATGAAAATTAGCAAGTATTTGGGATTATGGGAGGGAGGTAGCTTGATAGAAATTATTAGAAGCAGATGGCATAAGAAGTAGTTTAGGTGTTTAATATCTGCCCTGCCCAAGGTTAACTAAGGGTGTTTTAAAATATAACAGGTGTCTGCGCCTTGACTGGTTGCTAGCAGGTTAGAGAATACCACCGTAATGATAATTATAAGCCTAATAATAAACATTATTAGGCTATACTGATTAAACTAACCACAACAGGTATGTCCCTTGTATCCCTAATCTCTCCAAGACTTTTTATCATGAATTGGTGTTGGATTTTTGTCAAAGGCTTGGTAGGTGGCAAATGAGATGATCCTGTGTGGTTTTCTTTTTTCTGTCAGTTTATTTTTATGGTGGGTTACATTTACTGATTTTTGTATGTTGAACTTTCCCTGCATCTCTGGGATGAAGCCTCCTTGAACATTGTGTGTGATCTTTTTGATCTGTTCTTTGATTGAGTTTGCAATATTTTTTGAGTATTTTTGGATCTATGTCCATGATGGAAATTGATCAGCAGTGTTCTTTCTTTGTCGAGTGCTTTGGGTATCAAGGTAACTGTGGCTTCATACAGTGAATTGGGTAATAATCCTTCTGTTTCTATTTTGCAGAATAGGTAGAGCAGTATTGGTGTTAAGTTTTCTTTGAAAGTCTGGTTGATTTCTGCATTAAAACCATCAAGCCCTGGATTTTTTGTTGTTGTTGTTGTTGTTTTTGTTTTTTTGGTTTTTTTGGTTGAGAGTCCTGTAATGAAATTTTCTGTTTCACTAGCAGTTATAGGTCTACTTAAGTTGTTTATCTGATCTTGTTTTAACTTTGGTTAGAGTTGCCTATCAATTAAATTATCCATTTCTTTTAGATTTTCCATTTGTTGGAGTACAAGTTTTTAAAGTGTGTCCTTAACTATTCTCAGGATTTGCTTGTATGTCCTTTCTGTTTCTGATTTTTAACATTTGCATATTCTTCTGTGTTTTAGTAAGTTTGGATAATGGTTAGTCTATTTTGTTTTTTTGCAATGAATCAGCTCTGTTTCATTGATTCTTTGTTGTGTTTGTTTGTTTTCTGGTGCAACAGAGTTTAGTTTATTCAGGGTTGGTGGATCAGCCTGACTCCTGAGTCTGGGAGTTTCTTGCTGGGGCAGTGGGTTCTTGTGTCTGCCATACCACAGGCTCACACTTCATCATGGGGGAAATCCACGTGGATTCAGGCGGGCGGGCGGTGCAGGGGGGGCGGGGGCGGGGGCGATCCAGCCTCACGATGCCCTGAACTCATGACCCAGATCTCCATCTTTATCATAGAATATTGAGCTGGGCACATGAATCGAAAGTGAGGCTAGGGCTCCAGACTGCACCAAAGACTCCTCAGTGTCTTGCCTCAGGTGCTGCCGCTGCTCCCCGATTATTTGTATTCTTCTCTTTGGTATCTATTTACTTGATTTTGAGTGTGTTATGAGTTCCTTTAGTGTTTGTTACTTTGTGAGCTCTCTGCAGAGAAACAGTGTTAGTTATCTCTTGATCCTAAAGGTTTGCCTCTCATTTCTAGGCAAGTCTGTGTTTTCCAGATGTAATCATCAATATTTGTGCTTTTGTTACTTAAGTGATTGAAATGGTTAACATATTGATTTGGGGTTTTTCATACTTTCTCATATATTAACTTCTCTGTTTCCTAATTAACTTCAGCTTTCAACATTTCAGACCCCACAGCCATGTGAGGGAGGGAGCCTCAATCGACGGCATGCTCTCATCAGAATGGTTGCTATGTCTGTGAGAGATTGTGTGACTGACAATTTATTTGAGAAGTCTCTTCCAGTGAGGCAATATCCCTAAGCAAATGGGCCTGGGCTAGCCAAACTTGACATGGTAACCTTGCAAGAGAGCAAGCCAGGAAACAATGTTTGTCCATGGTGTTTGCCTTGACTTTCTAGCTTGACTTTCTATCCTGAGCTCCCAAAATGATGGACCGTGACCTGACAGAACCATCCCAAACTCCCACTTACTACCTGAGATGCTTTTGATTAGAGGATAGAGCAAGTTAAAACAAAAAATGTTATGCAAAAAGTGATTTTGCTGTTGTACAGATCTTGGGAAGTTCTCTTTGGGAGGAATGTGGAAAATATCAGAAATTGAGCTTAATCAGCTGTTCTTGTAGGACCTGGAACACCAGAGTGTTTTGAGTAGTGCAGACAGAGGAAGTTAAGGTCATAGGGATTCAGCAGAAAATAGACCCTGGGATAAATTTAGCTAGAGGACATTTGTGTGGTATTTCCCAAAATGTTTCTTATTCTGCTCATGCCCTGAGACAGAATTGAAAATCAGTGGGCTGATTCTTAGATGGAATATTGACTCTATTGAATGGTTAATACCTGTGACTCACTCAGGACTACATTAAAAAAAAAGTGAAATATGAGCCAGAAGTAAACACAAAGTCTGCGGTTTGTAGAGAAAAACAGCACAAGGCAGTTTCAGATGGCAGTCAGATGCTGAAACAGGCAGGACTTTTCAAGGAGAAAAGAAAGAGGGCCCTTGATCTGGTTGGAAGCCTAACAAAGTGCCTTAAGGGCAATACTTCCTCCTCCTAAGCCTTAAATAAGTGGAAAGAGTATGCAAAGTGAGTCTTAACCCAGGAAGAAACTTCATATAAAACCTGCTGCTACTGTGGTCCACGCATGGCAGGGTCCATCCCAACATAGAAGCCAATCTTGACAGGATTGCCTTATTGTGCTGCTTCTGGAAACAAGAAAGATGAAAGATTCAAAGAATCTTCCTCTGTGGTTTCAGTTCAGCAAATGTGCCAGCTGTTTATGTTTGGCAGCCTCATATTCCCAGTGAGGAGAGTGAGAGTTCATTGCATTGAAGCTGTGAGGATGAAGCCTGAGTTGCATTTTGAAACCACAAACAAGATGTTGAGATGCCCAAGCCATTGAGAAATCTGCATGGAGAGATGCAGATAGGGAGAGGAGGTAGCCAAACTGAGGGATGTATGAAAAGGTACAGGAATAGGGCATCTAAGCCCTTTGACGTGAAGATCCATGTGTGTGAGACAGAGCTGCAGGATTTGGTGTTTGCCCTGCTGAGTTTCTTGCCTTGGTCTAATCTCCCCTCACTGTGTACACATTCATATTTCCCAGAATGAGAAGGACTATTCTGTGCCATTGTGTGTTGGAAAGATAGAACTTGTGTAATGATTTTATAATATGTGTGAATCAAGAGGTTGTTGTAATCGTCAGAAGCAACTTTGGGCATTTGGACAGTGTACAGGCTGTTGCTTTGGGCACTTGCACAGTGTACAGGCTGTTGCAGATTCTTAGGATCATTACTGTTATACTAAATGCATTTGCATTATAGGATGACCATAAACCTATAGTAACCAGGGTGAGAATGCAGTTGTTTGATTCAAAAAGCTCCTAGATTAGAGGCTGTCTTTGAACACTGTCTGGCCTTTGTGGCTTTCTTTGTGGAGCTTATGGATGCTTTTGTAGGAGGAGCCTTTCTAGATTCTGTTGGTGTATTGTGTATAGTTTACTCCTGTTCATTCAAATGCTGATTTCTCTACCCCACTATCTAGTTTGCATTGTGATGTTTATTTCAAGTATCTCAGGTGTCAAGTTTGTGTCAAGTTGTGTCACCATTTGTTCTCTTCATTGCCAATAAAAGTCAACTAGCCAGTGCTGAGCAATAACAGAGACTAGGTGGGACTTCCTGGTCCAGTGAGGGGAGGAGAAAGATCAGGAAGGAAAGGACGGATGCCTGTGGACAGGACCAGGCAACACCAGGAGAAATGAACTGGACCTAGGAGACAGTAAAAAGCAAGTATAATGTGGGAAATCCGAATGGGAGGAAGGTATACTAGCTTGGAGGTTTAGGATATGGTAATTATTGCTTAGTATTATGCTCTCTGCTAATTAAACAGATCCTACTCTCTCTGTGTGGTGTTTTGGTTAAGGGATAAGCACTGATTATCTTAAAATTATAAATATTAATAACTATTCAACAAGTTTCCTTATTGGGGATGAAAATTGGTTGTCTACAGACTCAATCCATTTCCTGTTCTTTGTGTCTACTGTTTTGTGGTTAAAACTGATCAGTCAGCTTCCTTCTCATGCTGTCATGCCTTCATCAGTATAGACTCTATCCCTAAGTCACAGAAGATACAGCAGAAGCAATTGCTACCTAGTGCTAAGCTAATTTGCTGGTGTTTTTATATTTTTAAATTTGTTGTTTTTGTTTCTGTTTTTGAAAACAAAGTTTCTCTCTATAGTCCTAGCTTTACTGAAAGTATGTAGGCCAGACAGGCATCAAACTTAGAGATACACCTGACTCTGGCTCCAGAGTGCTGGGATTAGATGTGGGCCAACATGTCTGGCTGTTTTTTATTTTTTTAAATATTTATTATTTATTATTATGTATACAGTGCTCTTCCTTCATGTACACCTGCAGGCCAGAAGAGGGCATCAGATCGCATTATAGATGGTTGTGAGCCACCACGTGGTTGCTGGGAATTGAACTCAGGACCTCTGGAAGAGCAGACAGTACTCTTAAACTCTGAGCCATCACTCTAGCTCCCTGGTTTTTGTTTGTTTGTTTGTTTGTTTGTTTTTAAAATAAAGTTAGTGGAAGTTCTTGGAATGTAGGTTTTTGTACAAGGAAGCATATGCTGTTGTGCTAATCTTCATCCACATCTTGAATTTTGAAATTTGGCAGAATGTATTCTGTTTTTTAGGATGGCATGTATTCATGATATTAATACGACCTGGGCCTTCTGAGTCATTGGATTGCAGGTGTATGACATTCTTCCTACATGTGTTTGTTCTGAATTTTTGAATGAATATGAGTATTTTTCCTGTATGCATGAACATGTATATCATGTGTGCGTCCTCTTAACTGCTGTCAGAACTCCTGAACTTGGAATAATGAATAGTTGTGAGCCCCATGTAAATAATGACAATTGACCTCAATTATATTTTCCTTCACTTTTCTTTTTCTTTTTCTTAATTTATTTTTTTTATTATTATTTTTGGTTCTTCAAGACAGCATTTCTTTGTGTAGCCTTGGCTGTCATGGACTCACTTTGTAGACTCGGTTGGACTCGAACTCATAGTGATCTGCCTGCCTCTGGCTCCCAAGTGCTGGGATTAAGGTCATGTACCACCAATGCCCAGCTTACCTCAATTATTTTCAATACCAGCAAGAGCTTTTAACTGGTGAGCCATCTCTCCTGCCCTATTTTGTTTATTTATATTGCTATTTATATTTATTACATTTATATTGATATTAATTCCTTCTGTTCATTTATAAATGTTTAAACATGCATTCCCTTTTAGCCAAATCTTACTAATATTACAGTGTAAACTGGGATACCTCAGGGTTATGGAAGATGAATATCAAACAGGAGTGAATGCATAATTCTTTGTAGGAACTTCAGTAAAGACCTCTGAGTTCTTTCTGTCTTATTTGTTTGTTTGTTTGATTTTTTTTGAAGGGAGTGCAAGGATTAAAGGCATGAGCAAGTATACCCAGCTTGCCCATCATTTTTGTAGTTAGTAATTGTTCCTACAATTTCTCTGATGTGTGATCTGTGTGCTTCTCTGTCTATATCTGTTAATTGGCATTTCTCTTGCAAGGCTATTTCCTGTTCAAAGGACACAGAAATGACAAATGCCAAGAGCTATGGAGGATTGGCAAAAGCAAGCCTGTGAGCCACTGGAGGCAGCCCACTCATTTTTCACAGCTATATCCCTTGGTTTAGGAAAAGCCTAAGTGATTTTGCCTCAAAACTGCTTCCTGTTGCTACACTGTCTTTCCATGCTTCTCTCTTGTGTCAGGCACATGCATTATGCAGATTTCCTGCATAATCTTATGAAGGTGATTATACAGTTCCTTATAGCGATTTCTGAATAGATTCAAGTAACTTCTATCCCTCCTACAAATTAGCAAAAAACTGCTAGGAGTTATGCGAACCACATGAGTTACACCAGTAAGAAAAGCAAGATTGAAACAAATTAATGATCAAGGGAATGCATTCATTCTAGGTTTAGTCCAGGTTGAGTTCTAGGTGTTTACCACAATAAGAAATACCATATGAATATAAAAACAAAGAACAAATGGTTTTCTATACAAGACAGGACAGACACCTGTTTCTTGATAACAACCTTGACACCAAAAACTCTTGTTTTGAACATATAATGTACATTTGAAATAAGAAAAAGATAAAGCTTCCGCTTGGAACTCAGTGAGCTTATAGATAAAACTACTATTTAAACCTTAATGAGCAAAAAATGTCCAGTTAGATATAGTTCTAATGAAATAACTTAAAATCAGTTGTCCTACTGTAATTCTTTTCTGTAATTATTGTATAGGGGAGATAAAAACCTAGAACAATAAAATAAAAGAGAGATGGGTTTGATAGAGCCTGTCCTACCCATTTACTATGTGTCTGTGTATATATGTTCACATGTAAATAGATATGTGTATGCATGTTTAAATGTCTACATGTTGTTGTTGTGTGTGTGTGTGTAAAATTGGGAACTCCCTTGTGTGTATGAATGTGTACCTGTCTGCATGTCTCATTGCTTACGTGAGCTGATACAGTGGAAGAGCCACAGCCAGGGTCGGGTTCCCTGAGGATGGCCTGGATTTGCTGCATTCTTCGCAAAAGAGACTGCTAAAATCAACGCCATCACCACAGGAAAGCTTGTGGGAATCTGCTGTTCAAAGCCCATGTTTATTTTACTTGTATGAGTGTATGTGTAAAGTCTTTTTTTTCCCCCCTCTCCTTGTCTAGCTGGCCACAAGAAAACCAGTCCAGAACTGTTCCTTTACCTTTTTCAGGTTTCTAGCTTCCAGCAAGCCACTGTTGGATGCCCAAGTCAGCCACTAAGCTTAAAAGTAGACTAAGGTTTTTCTTTTACAACCTCCTGTTGTTTGCAGCAGGAAACTGTCACAGCCACCTGCTGTTAAACAATAGACTCCTTAGCTAAGGAGTGGCTTTGGCAGCAGAAGAGCCAGAAAAACCAAATAGCTCAACTGATAAAGCATCAAATGGTTCTTTGGAATTTGCCAACACTGTGTCCTGTGCAGATACTAACATGTGTGTCAAGGCTGGCCCTTGATGGAGATAAACCTCATTATTCAGTTTCCTTCTAAAATGACTTTGTTGTTACAGTAGAACTTTTGTGTCTGGAAATGAGTGGAGGAAGCACCAGAGTTATATGACTATGTTGTCAATGGTGCAGACATGTACAGTGATGTCAGTATCCTGCTTTCTGTGTACACATGTACAGCATACTTTAGGATGCAGTGACCTATGATGATGAGAATGTGAACTTCACTTGGGAAGAATGGGCTTTGCTGGATCCTTCCCAGAAGAGTCTCTACAAGGATGTGATGCTGGAGCCCTACACAAACCAAGCTGCTGTAGGTAGGACTGAATTATGTTTTGCTTATTAAAGTCAGGGGACAAATGTTTCTCTGTTACTGATGTTCTTCTGCAATTTCAATTGAGAATGAGGAATAATGAGGTAAATAAATCAGGCATGGTTCTTAGAGACTCTGGATATAATAACTTCAATTTTCATAATTTCTAATAAAAATATAATATATTTCTGGTACTATATTTTAAGCTGCAATTTGGGAGACCATAATATTGAAGAACGTTGTCAAGTTCTAGAAGACATGGAGGGTAATTTTCATATGCAAGCTGATACATGTCTTGCAGAAGAAATTTTAATGTGCCCTGCAAGTTTTAAAGAAAAGCAACAGTGTTAAAAAATGAAAAAACTGACCCCCCTCTTTGACCTGTCTCTGTGGGTCAGGGGGACCCAGGGGAGGGTGGCAGGTTGCAGCGACCTCCCCCCGCCCTGAACCAGCAGTGGGAGGGGTTTGAATCCCGGAAATGGTGGGGAGCCCTGGATCTTTCCCTGGACAGGTAGAAAGTTGGAGCTGGCAAGGGGCCAGTTAAGGGTGGGGGGGGGGGGCTTTGGGGAGAGGTAGGGGTAGGGAGCTGAGACTCTTACCGGGACTGAGTGGGGCCTGGGCAGAAGCTGAGCACCCTGTGCCCAAAGAGCCCCCCCCCCCGTTGGCCTGGAGTGGCTGAGTGACTGAGCCCCCCAGAGCAGGACCTTCCCTTAGAAGGGCCTTGCAGCAGCCAGTGGGAGGGCCTGGCCTGCCGACCTCCACTCGCCGTTGTTCCACCCTCCGCTGGAGGGAGGGGCCGAGCGCCCTCAGGAGGCGTGGACCTAGGCATTCCGAGCGTTTTCCGCCCTGCGCCGCCACTGGCTGCCCACCCGCCAGGAGATGGCTCCCCGGACACGTGAGAGTCTTCGGTGGTGTTGACACCCCCAATGTCTTCGTGCAGCCAGGGCCCTGGGGCTGGAGTGCACCAACGCAGAACCTGCTGCCGCTGCTGCCAGGCCTGTGTGTTCTGAAGAGACATGAGGAAGCTGGGGGCCTCGGCAGGGTGGGCGCATGAAGCAGTCGTGCCTGCTTCGGCAGTGCGCTGCGCCCGTGCTCCCACACACAGCTGCATGCGTGTGCGAACTGAGTGCAGGGACTGCCATTTCTGAGGAGACATGAGGAATCTGGGGGCGTTGGCGGGGCGGGCGCATGAAGCAGTCCTGCTTGCTTTGGCAGTGCGCAGCGCCCGTGCTCTCACACACAGCTGTGTGCGTGTGCTAACTGAGTGCAGGGACTGCCATTTCTGAGGAGACCTGAAAAAGCTGAGGGCGTCGGTGGAGCAGGTGCATGAAGCAGTCCTGCCTGCTTCGGCAGTGCACTGCGCTCCTGTGCTCCTACACACAGCTGTGTGCCTTCTGTGTGTGGAAGCTGGGAAGGAGGAAGGTGGATGGAGAGGAAGAGAAGTTTGGTTTGAACCTCTTGGTGTGTACAGTCTGCAACAGGATCATCCACCCTGGCTGACTGAAGATGGGAAAGGCTCAGGGTGCTATTAATTCAGAGATCTCCAACTGCTGGGGGTGCCCCCAAGGTACCCCGGAAGGATGGACAAGGATACAGGTGGAGGGTCCAGTGTGCCATAGGGTTGACAGTGGTGAGGGGGTGGATGGAAACTGACAGAGGAGCCACCACCTCTGCCCTGAAGAAAGGGATCCTTAACCCCTGACGATGTGTCTGGGCCCCCAAACAGAAGGAGTTGGAGGCAGGGAATGAGACCCCCACCCCAAGGGAAAAGGTGAAAGGAGACCAAGAGAGGCACTTGAATAAGGTGGGAGGAGATGCCTGCCTCCTCCGAGGAGCAGACCCAGGCAGCCCTGGCCTTCTGCCCCGCCCCCCCCCAGGGTTCTGAATTCTAGCCAGGCATTCTCATCCTGTCACCCTGACCTGGGCTCCCTCCCGAGAACTGGGAGAAACTCAAGCCACCTATGGCTTCTGCTGAGGGCCCGGCAGTGCCATTCCCATCACCACAGAGGGAGAAACTTGAGCGTTTCAAGCGTATGTGCCAGCTGCTGGAGCGGGTGCCTGATACCTCTTCTTCCTCCTAGGACTCAGACACAGACTCAGACTCCTAGGGCACATTGCTTAGTGAGGACAAAGCTCCTGGGGAGTCCTGGAATGACCTTCAGCCAGCCTGGGGCAGCTCTGGCGAGAAGGAAAACCATGGGGGTAGCGGTGGGCTAAATGCCCTGGCAGTGGGGGACCACTGTTCTATTGGCCTCTGGGCCCTGCCCCATCACCATATCCTCCACAGTTATGTGCCTCCCCGCCCCCAAGCCCTGAGCCTGACAATCTGCCTTTCTTTGTCTGCTGCCTCGGGCTGCATGGCTCCATGTCTTCCAGCACCTTGGACTCCAAGAGTTATGTGTCTGCATGCGAGTGTGCAGGACTTTGAGCTGCTGGTGCTACAAGCGTCTTTGGCCTCGGATGCTAAGCCGGAGGAAGTCGATGACCCCACCCATGCTTAATTGGGTGGTTTGCCGCCAGCCATGCGCTCTGGACCTCAGCTGGACAGGTGTTTCCACAAAAAGCAGCTAATGTGTTTTCTGAACCGACTGCAAGGCTTGCAGGAGTTGGTGCTTTCTGGGTGCTCCTGGATCTTCGTCTCTGCCCTGGGCTCCATTCCACTGCCGCACTGCGACTATTGGACCTTCACTGGATTGAGGCTGTTAAAGACTCCCAGTTCCTGGACCTCTTGCCCTCATTTCACCCCCTAATGTGAGGCCAGGTTATTTTCTTAATGACTTGACACTCCTCAGTTTAATATCTTGGGATTTCTGCCCAGAGACTTGAGCCAATCTTCTCTTTTCCCACCTGCACTGATATCTTTGGGAATCTTTGCTTCCCATCTCTTCCTTCCACCTTATTCATTGTCCATCCCCTTGGGGGCGTGGGTCAAGAGGTACAGGGGAGGTGCTGAGCCAAAGGGGTGATGGGAGAGGTGGTGAATGTGCGAGTCTTTAGTAGAGAAGAGTGAGGGGGCAGGATACTGGGAGCCATGGGGCTGTGGGAGGTGATGGATGGGTGTGGGGAGGGCAGAGAGCAGACCAACAAGGGTTCAGGGAACAAAGGCCACTGGGGTGTGATGGGGGTCCAAAATAGGGAAACCAGAGGAGCAGTTGGGGATCCAGGAATCAGATAGGGGCTGTACAAACCAGGAAATGCCAGGACTGGGGACTGGGAGAGGAGCAGATGTGGGGCTCATTCCCTCTCTGTGGGGTTACCCCTCTCCCTTCCCTCTGTCCAGATTTCAGTTCTTTCCCTGACCCTGACTCCTTGAACATCACTGAAAATGGCAAGTAGGGGCTGCGAGTCAACCTGCTGTTCAGCTCATGGCTCAGGGGAGTGGTGAGTGGTAGCCCAGACCCCTGCCCAGCTCTCTATGCAATGCTTGAACATTCGTCTGTACTGAACCAGGGGAATCTCTGATCTGGGACTGTGATGTGAGGGGACCAGCTTGACCTAAACTGGGCTAGTGGGCACCCCGTTTGGTCTGTCCCACCCCCCAGCTCTCTTGCATTACTGTCTCTAACAGCTCCACCACTCTGACCTGATGGGGGATGTCAGCTTAAAGATGGATGAGATGGGACTCCTCCAGCTTGGCTCATCCCATTCTCTCATTGTCATGGAAACTTGTATCCCATTTGCCCAGGGAACTGCCACTCCTGGTTGCCATGGAAATAGCAGCCAATAGACCCTTACAGAAATCAGCACTAAGACTGGAAACAGTCCCTCTTACTTGCTGTGGGAACTTAGTTAACAGACTCTCTGCACCTCCCCTCTCCCCACCCCTTTCCTTCTTCCAGGGTGAGTCTGAGGGAGGAGTTAGGTCCAGGTCCCACGCTAGTTAGGCCATGGGGAACTGGATTGTACCACATGGGGGGAGGGGAGGGGAATCTATCCACATCCCTCAGGTTACAGGAAGGTGCGTGGGTTGGGGGTGGGTGCTGGGCAGACCAAAGGCAGATGGAAGGGGTGGGCCTGGGGTTGGAGAAAGACTTGACCATGGGGGCGCTTGAGGGAGGGAAGAAAGCACCCCAGCAAGGGGCAAGTGTGGGACCCAGCTGTTCTGGACCCATAAACCACCAAGTCTGTACAATATGGTTTGCTATAAAACTGAGAATCTTCAAAAAACAAACAAACAAAAACAACAACAAAAAACCCAAAACCAAAAAACAAATGAACAAAAACACATGAAAAAAACCAAAACTCCACTGCTTTAAGTTAGTGATGATTATTACATTCTCACAAAACCACGCACCTCAATGTCAGGAATCTGGTTTGTGTTCTTTTTTTTTTTTCCCTCCTCAATTTATTTCTTTGTTATGTATACAGTGCTCTGCCTGCATGTACGTCTGCACACCAGAAGAGGGCACCAGATCACATTATAGATGGCTGTGAACCACCACATGTTTGCTGGGAATTGAACTCAGGACCTCTGAAAGAACTGACAGTGTTCTTAACCTCTGAGCCATCTCTCCAGCCCTGATTTGTGTTCTTAAGACATTCGTCTAAGAACTGAAACAAGGAAACAGTGACTTAACAGATGTCACTATTTGAATCATAGCCCGATTAGAGCTGTGCTGTAGAACTGCCAGTCAGTTTCGTTTTATACCAGTTAGATACTGCAAAAGGAATACATGTTGAATATGTGATAGGTATGTGTCCAAAACCTTCTATAAGCAAAAAGTCCACAGCATTGCTAGTGTTACATATAGACTTGTAGTAATGCTGCTAAGATCAGTGAGAGGGCAGTTTATGATAATCATGAATGTTGTGGAGAAACCATAATCTCATACCATGTCTGTGAGGAACAAGAATCAAACTGAATACAATGTGGAAACCTTTCATTTTTTATTCTTAATGGGTGTATCCTATGTCGCAATGGATACAAGCCATGTGAGCATAGGGATATTGAAAGAAGCAACATCCCTCTCTCCAGAACAATGAGAGGATATGTAGGCGTTCCCACTTTGATTAGACTTAATGAAAGTGATACAAGTTTACAATTAATTGGTTTTCCACCATCATTGTGAACCTCCACAAACTCACACTGTAGAAAATCTCTATGAGTACTAAGAATGTGAAAATTCTGTTTGTCCTGGTTCAATTTTCAAATGTGTTATGACTCACACTATAGAAAAATTTGTGAATGCCGTCAGTGTGATAAAGCTCTGAGTTCTTCCAGTTCTCTTCAAATATATGAAAAACATATAGAAAAACGATGCTATAAATGTGAGCCATGTAATAAATGCTCTCACTACCATAGGTATCTTCACAGACTCAACACATGAAGAAGGGGAACACTATGAATGTAAACGAAGTGATAAAACCTTAAGATCTGGTTCCTCTTTATCATTAGACCCAACCTTAAAATTAATTCACAGAAGACAATTAATTCAGTGTAATGAATGTGGGAAAGCTTTCACATGCTCTAACTATCTTTGCAGGCATGAAAGAAGTCACATGGGAGAGGACCACCCTGAATATACTCAATATGGTAAAGCCTTCGCACATCAGATCCATCCTCAAAGGTATGAAATAATTCACTGTGGAGAGATACTCTAAAGGTATTTAATATGGTGAAACCTTTGCACATCACAGTCGTTTCCAATATCATAAAACATACTGGGGAGAAACCCTATGAATTTAATGAGTATAGTAAAGCCTTCACATGTCCCAGTCATCTTCGAAGGCATGAAAAAGTTCATACTGGATAGAAACCCTGTGAGTGTATTTAATAAGGTGAAACCTCTGCACATTTCTGCTGAAGGCCAGCTTGAACACTATAGGGTAAATTGAGGCAGGACATAGTATTGGTGACTGATCACTCACCAGACTTTTCTCTGATGGAATCTGGCTTGATTTACTGGAGCCTGTTCTCCCTTTGGCCAGCAGCTGGGGTCCAGTATCTCTTGTCACTAGCAAAGAAGAAAAATAAAAAAGGAGGGAATATTCATACACACACACACACACACACACACACACTCACACATACACACACACACACATACACATGCTAGATGAAGCAAGGCAAGCTCCAACAACTTTAATTTTTCTTATAGCTTACATAGCCTAACAAACAACTTCCAAGCATTATAAAGTGATTACATTACATTTTTATTTTAGTACTTGGCCATGTAAAAACAGTATATACCCCAATATTTTTACACAAAAACCTTTTTCACATTGCAGGTGAAGAAAACAAATTATTCTCAAGAACCCACATATATTAACAACTAAGCAGCGTGTTACACATCAACAAAGTGAAAGCAAGCAAGATAATTTTTTAGCCAGTTGCTGATTTTCACTGACAGACTGCAATTTGTGATTACAAAGAAAGGATCAATTATCTTAAAAAGTAATCTTTTTATTAACTTATTTATTTTTATTTCAATGTGCATTGCTGTTTTGCCTGCATATATGTCTGTGTGAGGGTGTCAGATCTTGGAGTCACAGACAGTTGTGAGCTGCCATGTGGGTGCTGGGAATTGAACCAGGGTCCTCTGGAAGAGCAATCAGTGCTCTTATCCCCTGAGCTAGGCGGTAGAACTGCCAATAATTATGGTTTCATACCAATAATGAAACTATATATGAAACCAGTCATACACATATTTAAATGTGTAACAGAACACATTGAAGAAAAATCTTAAAATGTAACCAATGTCACAAACCCTTTTCACAATACAGTTACCTGCAAATACATAAACGAACACATACTGCAGAGAAAACATATGCAATGTGGTAAAAATTTTGTATTTGTCAGCAGTTTTAGTCATCATGAGAAAAAAATCATACTTCAGAGAGACTCCTAAATGTAGTCAGTGTGGTAAAGTTTTGCACTTTGTTTTCTTACAGAAGAGTAAAAACCTTTAGTGTGTAATCAACCAGTGAAAGCCCCTGCATGTCACAGTAGTCTTTGAGGACCTGAAAGAACTCATACACAAGGGAATCTAGGGCTATAAAGGATTTGGTAAAATCCTTAGCCAGCACACTTACATTCAGTTACACAAGATTGTTTACTGAAAAGAAACATGACAAGTGTCAAAATCTATTCAAACATTATGATGTCCCTCTTTATTTTGACTTGCAAAGTCTTCTAAAAAATATGAATTCAAATAGTTATGTATCCCTTTTAGATTTCACAATTCTCTTCAATTATAGGTATAAAACTTTATGGATGTGTTTAATTACATTTTCTTTTGCTGTGTTAAATCAATGTCTAAGGCAAGCTATACAAGTTTAATTTGGTTTAAGATGGCAAAAGGGATCACCATGAAAGTGGCAATGCCACAAGTGTCACACATGGCAGCTACAGCAGGAAGCTCAGCTCACATTCTCAACCTGCAGCATGAAGCACAGAGTAAATCTGGACATGGTGTGTGGATCTAAACTTTCCTTTTTCCTTTTTTTTTTCTCAATTTTATTTGTATATACAATGTTTTATCTGCATGTACACCTGCATGCCAGAAGAGGGCTTCAGATCTCATTATAGATGGTGTGAGCCACCCTGTGGTTGCTGGGAATTGAACTCAGGACCATTGGAAGAGCTGTCAGTGCCCTTAACCTCTGGGCCACCTCTCCAGCCCTGGATGTAAACTAACTTTCTTTCTTTCTTTCTTTCTTTCTTTCTTTCTTTCTTTCTTTCTTTCTTTTAAAACAGAATTAATCCACTTTATTTTTCTTATAAACACCCTTATGTGGTAGCCACAGTTGGAGCCTGGGTCCTCTTAACAGACACTCTGGTGTGTGTTTTCACAAGAGACTTGGTGAACACAGTTTCTTTCCAGAGATTGGGTATCAAGTAGCTGTAGGTCTTGGAAATGGCATCAAAAGTGGCCTTGGCAAAGTGGCCAGGGTGGCAGTACAGCTCCTGGCTGATGTGTAGCAGTCATCAATACCAGCCATCAACAGTAGCTTCTTGGGCACAGGAGCTGAGACAATGCAAGTGCCTCTGGGTGCAAGGATGAGACCCACCTAAACAGAGCCACAGTGGCCTGTCACCCACCCCCAGTGACATGCTTCCTACATCAGGGCAGCATGTCCTAAATCTTTCCAAATGTTATCTCCAACTGAGAAGAACTAGTTTCTTTGGCTTCAAGCCCACATGCTTTCTTTCTGTTACATGAACCATTTCATGATATAGAAACACTCTTTAAGCCTTTAGATGCCTCAGCATCAGCCAGGTGTGGTGGCGCACGCCTTTGATCCCAGCACTAAGAGGCAGGCAGATCACTGTGAGATCCAGGCCAGCCTGGCTGCAAAGTGAGTCCAGGACAGACAGCGCTGTTTGACACAGAAACCTTGTCTATTTTGATATATTTTTTCTTTTGTTTTGTTTTCTATTTTTTGATAAAAAAAAACAAAAAATTATGCCTCATTATCTCAGTTACATATATAAAATGTACACAAGAAAACATCATGAGTGAATTTCTTTGTGTAACAATTTGCTTTTGTTTCAATTATGTGATGGCAGTGTGTCTTTGTGTGTGGCTGTGATAGGATGACCCTCCCACACACACTGTATCAAATGTCTTGTAGTTGTGTTGCTGTATTTTCAACAGTTGATTGATGTGCAAAGTGCTCTTTTCCTCTCAGAAGCACAGTACTTGCTTTCTGTATGTAAACTTTTTCTTTCCTCACTTACCCAAAAGGTGATGCTGTGAGATTTATCATGTAAAAGGTAAGTTGCCTTGAAGGGAGTGTCAGAAGCTAACGGGAAACTCAGGGGTCAGAGGTTAGAGTTAGGGTGTTGGGGTTAGATTTAAGGTGGGGGGGCTTAAGAATTAGGGGTTAAGGGTTTAGGGTTAGTGTGTTCGAGAGTTCAGGAGTTAGGGTTAGGTTACGGTTGGGGGGTTAGGAGGAGTTATGGTTACATGGTTGGGGTTAGGTTGGGTTAGGGTGCCTTAGGGTTGTTAGGGTTAGGGTTGTTGGGTCAGGGTCAGGGTTGGGGTTGGGGTCAGGGGTCGAGGGTCAGGGTCAGGGTTAGGGGTTAGGGTTAGGGTTGGGGTTAGAAGTTAGTGGTAGGGTCAAGGTTGAGGTCTGGGTCGGGGTCGGGGACTAGGCTCTAGGGTCAGGGGTCAAGAGTCAGGGGTAGGGTCAGGGTTGGGGTCTGGGTGGGGATCAGGGACTAGGGTCTAGGGTCAGGGGTCAAGGGTCAGGGGTCAGGGGTCAGGGTTAAGGGTCAGGGGTTAGGGGTTGGAGTTAAGGGTTAAGAGTTAGGGTCAGGGTTAGGAGTTAGGGATAGGGTCAGGGTTGGTGTCGGGGTCGGGGTCTACAGGCTAGGGTAAGGGGTCAAGAGTCAGGGGTCAGGGTTAAGGGTCTAGGGTCAGGAATCAGAAGTCAGGGGTCAAGGGTCAGGGTCAGGGTCAGGGTCGGGGTCTACAGACTAGGGTAAGGGGTCAAGAGTCAGGGGTCAGGGTTAAGGGTCTAGGGTCAGGAATCAGAACTCAGGGGTCAAGGGTCAGGGTCAGGGTCAGGAATAAGGGGTCAGGGGTCAATCGTCAGGGTTAGGGTAAGGGTCGGGGTCACGGTTAGGGTCAGGGTCACGGTCAGGGTCAGGGGTTGGGGTCAGGGTCAGAGTCACGGCCAGGGTCAGGGGTCGGGGTTAGGGTTTTAGGGTTAGGGTGAGGGTGAGGGAGGTGGTGGGGGTGGGGGTGAGGGTGAGGGTGGGGGTGAGGGTG